>NW_020455455.1:4115920-4119125 GCF_003342845.1 Nothoprocta perdicaria
ATCTAGTCACCAGTTCTACATATAACCCCGCCAGCTTATCTGTTTGTCTTCAGTAAAACAGAAATCCAGAAATGGATTTAATCTGTTGCTCCAAAAATATTTCTTTTCTTCCCCTTCTCTTCCTTCCTTCCTTCCTTCCTTCCCTTGAAGGAGATTCTAATTGAGGTTCGTACCTCACCATCTCAATGATCTGTCTTTTAAAAGTTCCCAGATCAAAATCTGCACACAAACTTTTGGATGAGATGCAAGTAATAGAAGATGTGTGACTGTGCCCAAACTTTGTAGACTTTGCCCTAATAMAAGAAAAAAGACAATGTTTGAGAAGAGTGAAGAAAAAACCTCTCCTGATGTCCTTCTTGGAAACTAGACTAGAAAGCTGATAAATGTGTCCTAGCAAAACTTCACTGAAAAATATAAAACCTGAAAATTAGAATAAATATCTGAATCTCCACTAGTACAAATCACCAGTRCATAAATTGGTACGGTTTCAGATACATTGATTCAGCCTGTTATTTTTTAACAAATGAGAATGTAGTTTTACAATGATAAACTTCCACATTGGATCCCTATCTAAAGCTGAATCAGGGCCTAAATGTTACCCACACCTACTAGAATGTGGCTCATTAAACTTCAGAAGGGCACTAGGGTGACAGAAGTCTATTGGCACGTGGTGCCCATGCCAAAGGGACTACCCCCCTTGTCTGAGGGTTCAAGTGCTGCTCTGAGGACAGAGGACTTGGTGCTTCCTGCACCTTCCAGTATAAATACGAGTCAAAGGCCAAGATCAGATGTGCAAGGGCAAAATAATGCACGGTCTCTTTTGTGACTGTTGTATTGTAGGTGGCTGAGGTTTTCGTTTGCCTGCCATGCTTTTACTATGTCTTACTTGTAAATAATTTCTCAGTATTTTAGATAGTTGTAGGAGAAAAATTTAGTCATTTTTTTCTTGCTTTCTAGAACTATGATTAGCTCAATGATTCCTTTTACTTATAGAAATAATACACTTCGTAGTCTGATTGATGAAGATTTTAATAATTCTTTTGAGGTCTCTAAATTTTCACTTTCTATGAAGTGTAGTCAATTTTTATTTCATGTTGTCGTACTTAATCTTTCTGCTATCCAAAACTGTTTCACTTTAGTAATGGGCATGTCGGTCTTGATCATACCAATGTGTTATAAGCTCTCATCTCCTGTGCTCATGATCATCATAGCTTCTTCTTTTTATTTTTTAAATAATCTTCTTTTTACGCTTTTGATCAGATATAAAATTGTTTGGCTCTTTTTATCTTGAATTTAATCCCTGGATGGGAAAGTTGGCAAATCACAAAGCTCAATTTGGTGTTTGATGATGCGGCATTTTAGAAGATTGAAAAACTGAAAACATGTTTGTAGTTGTCTAGAGAAAAGTGTTCATATAAAAGGGGGAGCTGTAACCTAGTTAGAGCAATGTCTGGTAGTTAGAAATGTATTCAGAAATGTGAGACAACCTCGTTAGAAGATAGAAGAAGACTGAAGAATATTATCTCATTAATATTAATGTGTTATTTCTATTGTCCTATTATTTACTTCTCTTCATGTTTCTTTGTTACAAGATATATCCAATATTTCCCTTTTTTAAGCCTTATTTCTTGGAGAAACAAGGCTGTTATATTCACATTGCCAGCTCAGTTTGGTTGCCAAAACATCCAGTGTCATTTTCAATCCTGTAATACTTCTTGTTTGGCTTCTAGCTTGCAATCCAAAAGGGAATAGAGCCCAAAAACGCTCCGGAGCACATTTACATGCGTATCTTGGATGCTCTCAGTGTAAAAATGGCTCTAGAAACTTACGAAAGCMATTGTTCCTTTTTGGACAATTTGCCTTATAGACATCAGTTTTTTGTGACCTCTGGGTAAATCATCATTTAGGTAGAGGACAGGAACCCAGAACTGGCCCTCGCTGTGGGAAGAACAGTCGCCACTTGGTCCATTTTCCTACGAGAGGCAGCTTCTGGTCAGCAAGTCCATGTAGGAGGGCCAGGCAGCATTTGTGCTCCCAGACAGTCTCAGTTCCCACCCATGTGGGTGGACCATGGAAATGCGGGCAGGAGCTGAGCCAGGGCTGGAATAGAAGAGCTGCAAGGTTTTAAATTGTGGCATTCTGGCGAATCCAGGGGAAGAGCAGTTCAGGAAATCCTACTGAATTCAAAAACTATGTTTTGTCTCAAGATGAATAGGGCTTATTCTTTAAAGCCCCTTCCTTGAGCTACATGTTTAGAATTGATTTCCTGCATTTAGATTTTTCTTTAAATGTTGTACAAGAGGTTAACTGCAGCATGCAGAACATGCCCAAAAATGTGGTCTGAAATTTCAATTTGATTGCATCCTCAGACATTTTTTTCATACATTTTCTTTTTACATATGCAGTTCTCATTTGCTTTTCTTTCATTTTCTTTTAATGATTTTTGCTCTAGTATTTTTTGCTCTAGTACTTTTGCATGAGCTATTGCTCTTCCAGAATGGAAGACCTAAATCTATTTGCTATAATTTATACAATAGTTTGAGGCACTAAAACATTATTCTGCCAGCTATCTAGCGGTCATCTCCGTTTATCCTCTGCTTTGTGCCTGACTTCATTTTCTGTTAAGCAGCTTCTTGTGAGAGACTGAAGCACCTAGTGGTCTTAAATTTCAGAAACCATACATCCCCTACGGATAGCATAGTTTTAGTATTCTAACTTGTATATATTGTTTTACTGTTAAAAACTGCATAGTGAAAACTTTGTAACTCCTCTTTGTGAGTCAAATACTTCCTATGAATTTCAAATAGTTCCTTTTTATTGTGCCAATTTTACAGAGCCAAAAGTGTCTGTGGATTAAAGAAACCGAACATTTATCCTGAAACCTATTTTAAACACATTCATTCACATCCTTGATCTCACTACAGAATATAGCACAGATATTGGTCTGAACACCTTGCTGGTGGCGCAAAAATGTTGGAAAAATCATCTGTTAGGTTATTTGTCTGGTCTTCAATTTGTTTGAAGAAAACTAGCACTTGCTTGACTCGAGGATTTTTCTAGATCTTAAATTACTGAATGACTTCTTTATTATAGAATCTGGAAACCTTTCTTTTTTTCTTTTTTCTTTTTTCTTTTTTCTTTTTTCTTTTTTCTTTTTTCTTTTTTCTTTTTTCTTTTTTCTTTTTTCTTTTTTCTTTTTTCTTTT
>NW_020455455.1:4119164-4179938 GCF_003342845.1 Nothoprocta perdicaria
TTTTTTTTTTTTTTGAATTTAAGGGGAGATTGGCAACATTCCAAATGCATCAATATATTCATTCCTTATCTGACAATATATACACATTATATAGTAGAAATGCTAGAAAATATAAATGAATTCTATGATGGCACTTGCATTGGAAAGGCCAGTAGTAAAATCCTGGTTTGCTTATCCAGCTATGATTTTTGCATCATTTGCTAAATCAAAAGATTACATGGTTAACGATGTTTGAATATTGTGGCCTGCACTCCTTGATATGCTTTTAAACTAGTAGTAGGCTTTTATAATCTGCAACAAAATTAAGTGTTTGGCAGATACTTGGGTTACATCCCTAAAAATAGTTTTTACATGGAATTACTTTGTTCTATGCAAAAGGACACAAAGCTTTGAATTTTCAGCCTTGGTATGGCTGCTTTTATGTTATAGCAATGAAATTATTCAGCGAAAAGCTCTTTGCTAATTAGATAATGAGGCAGTAAACAAATTGTTTGCACTTCTTCCAGCAAGTAATGGTAACTTTCTGTCATTAATCCTGATTAAATATTCTCCCATATGTCTGACATTCTTCATTATCCATTCCATTATCACTCAACAATTTTGGGCTATTATATTTTGCAGTAAAGACAGAATAAAATGTTTAAAAGGATTTTAATAGCTTTTTTTAATAACAGATTTCTATATTGGTGTTTATAATTTGAAATGAAAATATCATTTTATTCTAATAGCACCTTCCCATCCTCCAAATTCCATGCTATAAAAACATTTGCTGTAGAAAAATATTATTCATGATAAAACAAGTGATAACTGTCTGTTGTYTGATAGCTTTTCTGCCAGTGTGACTATGGAGAAACATACGGCTTCCTGCAGGAAGAACGTCAGCTTTCTCTGGTGATCTTTCTCCGATACAACTTTTGCAAAAATAGTAATAAGATACTTTTCTAAGTTGTTATTCCTATGAACCGTTCCCTTGCCATGACCCAGGCTCTCAGTAGGTGTAGGGTATGCTTTCTAATGTCTAAGTAAATTTGGGCATAATCCTCATGTATGCTTTGTTTCTGTGCTCATCTGTTTTTTCACAGAATGAAAAGGAAAAGGATAATTTACAAATGCTTTAATTAAAGCCCCTGTTTCTTTTGCAGAGATATGTCCTGATGTGCTGAACAGCCTTTCAGTAAATATTTGTTCCCAGGACATTTGATTTAACAATATACTATCCAGATAAAAAACAGCTTGAGATATTTTTCCTGACTTGAATATTTCTCATTGTAGCATGGTTTGAATTTATTTTCCATCTCCCTTAACTACAAGACTTTATTACACTTTTTAAATGGGGAAATAAGTACTTCCTCCCTCCATTGTTTCTATATGCCTGCTTTGCAATTAAAGATATTCTTCTGTAAGGGCTTTGATGTCAAACAAGTGGGAACATTTTCTACTTACTTGCTAGAACGCTGACATATTGTCCACCTGCTTTTTAAAAGGGATGCATGAATATTACAAGACAAAGCTCAGAAGTAATTCTGGATTGGGGTTAGGTAAAGCCTCTCAGTTCCTTGACTTTCCTTAAATTATTCTTAAATTTGAAATCTTTGTTATTCCGTAAGATATTTCAACAACAGATTACTGGGACTCCACCTTCATATAAAGAAATAGCTTAAAAGAGCAGAAAAGAAGCAGTTCCCAAGTTTCTTGGCATTTTTAGAATGCGCTAAAATAATGCATCTGGAATGTAGAATAAAAGGTTGCTAAAATAAAGTTATAAATGCAAGGATCATAATTTTGGTCATCAGTTTAGGTAAACTCCGCCAGTGTAAGAATTTAAAACATTCTTGAATTTCTCAGTCAATTTAGTCACCCTTGGGTGCATGGATCACATTTTCATCTCTCTTACTGGATAGCTACTCTATTTATATTTTTAACCTATGCCTTGACTTTGAAACTGTAGTATCCAACATATTGCCAATACAGGCACAAATACAAATCAACATGAACAGTTTGAGTACGATAAGATTTTAAAACAAGGTATATTTAATAAGCAAATTCCACTATTTTGCCTTCAGTGTTTTGATCATGTTTAATATATGCGGTTTTGTCACCTCTTATGAAGGAACAGAAACATATGTATCTATTTTTTCTTTCTTTTACCRGAGACTGAAACTCACATATTCTCTCTAAAAGAAGAATCTTAAATATTGTCACATTTCTGACAAAATTTGAAAGCTGGTAAAGCAAGGGTCAGCTGTGTTTTTTTCCACCCAAATGGACAGAGGGAAAAAAAAAATTCTGTCAAAATCAGCTCCCGGGCCATTGATATTCTCTTATGTCCTGTGAGGATGCTGGAATTTCTGAAACTACTTTGCCTTTTGGAATCAGATGTTAGAAAACAGGTGATGGAGCAAAAGCTGTTTAATGATCTAGCCTCTCTTAAAGAAAATTATATACATGTGTCATTCATGGTTTAATGGCTCATATGTAAAATTAGTTTTATAAAATACCATTGCAACCTCAGAACATAATCACTACAGAGTGATTTATGAAGTGTCTTGTGCCAAAGGCCTTTAGGCATTTCCTACTGTGGTGTGCACAGCAGTGGCTAGAATGTTACTTCTGAGAAATAAGAGTAAGTTTTCTGCTGTGACTTTTATGTATTTCAGTCATTTAAGTATCAAGTTGAAATTGAAAAATGTTTTGGATAAAGTAAGATTGATTAGGAACTCTTTTTTTTTTTGTAACTACATCACTATGCTAGCACAAAAAATATTTTGCTGCATTGAAAAGAATGCAGATTTTTCAGATTTTTAGGGAGTACAGTCATTTTGCATGAACTTGTCTTGATCTTTAATGAGAACTGAAAGGGAAAAGAATGTATTAAACAAAAAGAAAATACAGCCAACTTGGCAGATTTCAGGTGCTGAATCTCCATTCTCTTTCTTTCCAAGGGAAAATGATTGATGTGGAATGGCATGGGCTCAGCATGGCTGTTGAAGTGGGCCTACATCATTTCTCTCTGAAGARAGTAATAGCTGGTTCACTATAGCCACAGGCTGCATAGTTCTCTGAAGTGAGTGTTCATGAAAGTATGTGGAAATCAGAAAAGATAGAGGTGGATATGGATTTTTTTTTAGCATTAAGGATGTGTGGGAAAAGATAATCAGAGAAACTGTGAGAAATTTTTAAGTCAAGCTGACAGAGAACTTTCTATGCGTTTATTTCAAGCTATGTCCCCTTCTTTGTTTTGTTATTTTCCTTGGTCCTATCTAAGACTGGCTTTGTGGAATAAAACCAAAAATCCATCCAATGAAGTATCCTATTTATGAAAATGAGTAGTAAAAGACACCTATGAAAACAGCGATAGGACTAGAAGAAACGGCCACAAGCTGAGGCACCAAAAGTTCCACAGGAACTTAAGGAAACATTTATTGACAGTGAAGGTGACAGAGGACTGGAACAGGCTGCCTAGAGAGGTTGTGGAGTCTCCTTCTTTGGAGATCTTTAAAACCCGCTTGGACACAGCCCTGTGCCACGTGCTCTAGGTGACCCTGTGTGAGCAGGGGGGTTGGGACTAGATGACCTCTGAGGTCCCTTCCAACCTTAAGCATTCTATGATTCTATGTTTCTAAGAGGAAAGATGAAAAAGCACAGAATAGTATTTCTCTCATTTGCTCCTCAAGTTTCCAACAACCTTCAGGTCTTTGAAATGTATTGCACTCTCTGATTTAATGATTCAATGAGGTCATTAAAGTTTTCGTGATTTAATACATGAAAAACAGGTGTTGACCAGCAACATGCTTGACATGCTGGAYCTCATTCTYACCTCTTGAAGGACAATGTCTACTACCCTTCCTATAGTCCATTTTGAATGCCTACATCCCTCCTCACTCACAGCTTGCCCCAGTAGCACAGCTTATATGAACTTCAAACCSCAAACTAAGCTGGTAAAACAGAAGGTCAACTTGCAGGAAGCTTTTGAATAATCAGGAGAAAGGAGCGCTTATTGAAAAGAGAAACAGGGGGCTCATAGGGAGGTCCTCTCTTATATGGGATATTCTGTACATTCATTTTTGTTCCGGAAGAAAATAGGTCAACTTAAGTGATTTCATTGCAATTTAAGAAGGGATTAGGACTTATGAATTCTGGAGATAAGCAACTTTATTACCACATGGGTCAAACACTAGGATTATATTGTTACGAGAAGCAGAAGTTTAGTATTAAAATAATAATTATTCATAGTTATATATTAGCATATTAAAGACAATAATCCATATTTCATCTTTCTCTTTCTACTCAAGCTCCTTCTGCTTTCTTCCCCCCTCCACTGAGGATAAGCCATWTCTCTCTTCTCAGTTGGCATTGGTTTTTTTTTTCTGCCATCTGTCCAAACAGAATGTTTTCTACTATCAAATATCTTATAATTAGATATCTTATTCTGAACTGTGACCTTCTTTAAGTTATAATACGCAGATTTTTTTTTGGTCTCATTCTAAAACAGCTTTCCCAAGTTTGGACTGGATTTTGTAGCTCCTTTTTTGATTGTTTTCCATTTTGTCAATGTCTATTTTAAAGCATTAGCATAAATAGGATGCAGTGTCACCAGGGAAAGTTTCATTAATGCTTCAGATAATACCATAAAGTTATTTTTCTTTTTATTTTCCCCTATTTCCAGTAGAGTCAGTAAATACTGTAATGGGACCAATATATAGTATAGCTGTAGGTGCTACCATATGAAAAAAAAACAAGGAAATCTGAAAAGATAGATAAGAACATTTTGCATATGCTCACATAAATCTTATTAATGAGAGCACATTAAAACGGAATGTTCTCAGAACAACTTAATGACAGTTATTACATGGTTGTTAATAAGGAAATGTTCTCAATATTTGTTTTGTATCTAACAGTACAGTTTCTATTTATTAATTTTCAATATTATTTGAGAGCTGCACCAGTAAATACATTCCTTCTCCTAAATTCCATGAAGTTTCATTTCATAAGAGTTGAGATTTATTGCCTTTGTCTTTATTGTCTTTGAGAATATTTTACCATGAGATCTACAGGACTCACATGGCTYCTGAAAAATAGATGAAAAATACCCTAATTTTAGGGCTTGATGCAGAGGCTACTCTCTTCTACAAGTAATTATCTTGCATTTAAAAAATGGAAAGCCATTTTTACAGTTAGAAATTTGAAGGAAAAAAAATTCTAAACTTGCTTGTTTTGRTGGCAGATGTCACAAAAGTTCCCTCATGGTGTCATGGTGAAACAGCTCTATCTCAACCAAAGCTCCTTTTGGAAGACCAAAAATGAGCTTTTGAATCAAAGCTTTGGGTTTTTTGAACCAAAGCTCATTTTGGAACTCACTTGGTTCATTGTTATTAAATTCAGTGCCTTACTGTAATGAATCTGTAAAGCAAGATTTCTTTGTATAGAAAGTGGTGAGGGAACTAGGACTCACAAAATTCTATCTTTCAGAACTTATATGAAGTCATTAAAATTCATTAATGGCTATTATTGACTTCAAGCTACACAGCTTTTGCCCAGGTTTTCTTTCTCACAGTGGTCATGCAGCACGTGAATAGTATGGAGCAAATCTGGAGTGGTGATGGCATGCAAATAGGAGGAATAGAAGTTTGTCTTCATTCCTGAAGTGTCCAACCAATTCAKAAAGGGTATTGGCAGCTACACACTCTGATGGCTTAGAAAAGTAAAGAGAGGGGATGGAAACATCCAACTAAAATGCATGGAAATATTTCATTTTTTATATTTTATTGTGCACCATTTCTGAGTTGTTTCATTACTTAGGAAGGAAGCATTTAATAGCCAGACCAGTGAGAAGGGAGTTTTGTGTTAAGTAATTGTTTGTCTTCTCTTTGCCTCCAATTATCCACCAAAATGTCAGGAAAATTCTTACCATTATAGTATAGTGAAATTGAAAATGTTACACAAATAGATTTTGTGAAGCATTTGGACAACCAAGTAATGTATAATGAATTAAGCCACTGAGATATTCCCTGCAACCATTTTTCTCTTGTTTAGACTTTTAAAAATTCCAGCATATTTTAAGGAAGAATATCAGATACATTTAACTTGCTGTCTGGTAGAAACATAGCTATTATGATCTTCACAAAGGTTATCTAAACACTCAYGTAGATGGATAAGTACTTCTCATTAATACACATATCAGCCAATGTACTGAGCTCTATATTTGCAGATCTGAGAAGAGTTGACCTTTCTGCTGAAAGGTTGTGAAAACACAGGCTCTTTTTATTTCCTCAGAGTTTACTCCAGAATATAAGAGGAAAATTAGTCCCTTCTGTATGTTTTATTTTTCAGTGTCTTTGCTGTACCCATTCTTACCTGTATTGCTTTCAGCGGGAAGTCTCCACTGGTTCCAGGAAAGAGTGATGGATCTGGTCACAGTCCAGTGAAGGAGCAACAAGACATCCCTCGAATGCAGATGAGAAGATATAGGGAGGTAAAATGTCAGAGGAAGACTTAAACAAATACAGAATACACCAATTTGCCCAGAAGAAAAATACATATCCATCCTATTTTATCTTCTATATGGCACCTTTTCCACAGAAGCTAAATTGAAGAATATCTACAATAGAAATCGCTCACCTGTCRCTGCCTCATGACCCACTCTGGGGCTGTGAGTCTCAGCTGTTTAGCAATGGAGCACGAAGTGAGTAACCTATCTAATTGGCACAGGATGGGGAATTCAGTTATCAAGACTGGAATTTATTGCTGTTTTAATTTTCCTTCAGATAAGTTAGAAAATATCCTGTCTGTAGAAACAAGATCGTAGCATATAAAATGTAGAAGTGATAGATGACTTATATTACTGAGAATATTTTTGTGGTTATCTTTAATCTGATTTTATCAGAAAAAAATCGTATTGAATTCCTCCAGSTATGCTGCTTATATTAGTTTTCCTGTACAATCTGATCCTGATGATTTTAAAACTGAGTAACATGAACTTTATTCTTTGAAAGTGATTTGAAAATACTCATTATTCTAATTTTAAATTACCCTGATTTTTTTTCCAGAAATCTCTTGCATAACCTGAACACTGAATTTCTTGGGGAAAATTGAATTTAAGTTTCTGTTGCTTATTTGACTTCTTGCTTTTTTTTTTTTTAGCTTTTAATATTTGTAAGTAGCTTTGTAATTATGTCACTTCAGATGAAAATTAAGAGGTTTTAAAAAGCTTTTGAGATGGATGAATGAATGAATGCTCATTATCCTTTCTTAGAATAATACATTGTTTATGAAAAGTCACTATTTAGCATAAAGCAAGGAATATACTGAGCTGATCGTGCTGCTGGCAAATTATTGGCTTATGGTTAGATAGTTTTGTTCAAGTATTGGAAATGTGAGAAGCTTTAATCACCAGCACATCCTATGACATTGACCTTGTCTCTGCTATAAATGTTCCTCATGTATATTTAACATCAGATTTCTGGAATAAAAGTGCTGCTAAAATTGAAATGGGCTTTTCATGGCTAWCAATTTTAATATATGTTTCAATGGCAGCTCTTAGGGGTCAAGCCTGTGTTTCTAAAATTGAGGAGGATTGTGCATAGCTGAAAAGGGATTTTGAGTCAGACTGTATTCTTTCTATTCTTTGGTGARTTGCTGTAGACAGTGAAGTAGTAGTCTGATGTATTTGTGGTAACCTCTAACCTTTGATATTGATATGATCTGCCTATTTCAAGGGCTTCCACAATATAGCAGCTTCTTTAGARTAGGTGACAATGCTGGTATGCTGGTTTTGTAAATGGACCACAGAACAGATTGATGAGGATGTTCATCAATCTTTTCAATATCCATGTGTAAGTCAGGGGAAAGCTAGCTGGGCTTATTTCTGGAGAATTAAGGTGGYACCATATATTCATTCCTGCCAGCTCCAATTTTAGTTTTGAAATGTTGCAGTATTTTGTATGACTATTAAGAGTATTCAGTCAATACTTAAATTTGTATAATATATTAAAAAWTCATTTTAACTGATGCATTTTGGTTTATTCTCTATAAACCATTGCAAAATATATGCCAGAATTCAATGAATTGTTTTCTCTTATTCCAGGGAGTGGAATCTACTGACTGTTGTGGTTGCTTGCTTCTTTTGTTGTTATTGTTGCAAGTTAGGAATTTTGACTGTAATCATTTCTTATAATTGCATACATATGTGTAGACATTTATGCTCTGGTTCTGGGAAAAGATACTCTTATTTACATTTTCAGTCTAAGTATTATCAAATCTTGTTTCTGTARGGGTTTTATTCAGCTGGGAATGTAATTATCTGCCACCAGATGGAGTATTCACTCTGAATTTCACATATCCTCACATACCCTAGAGTGACTTGAGATACAATTCATGTCTTGAAAGGCTAGAGTGAAATGTCCATGAAATGACCGGGCGAAAATGACAAGACACAGTTTAAATTACTTGCGTCTATACTCACCTGGCTGAGTAACTTGGGCAACTAGGAAATCAAGTTAGCCACCAGGTAATATTGCTTTGCATTGGCTTTATTGGTTTATTTGTTGAAGCTACGATTAGTTTTGAGGAAAAATAGGTGGCTACAAAATCCTTTTTTTTTTTCTTTTCTTTTTTTCCTTGAAGTTCATATGGTAGAGCAAAACATTCTCTTAGTAATGTCAGTTGCACGGCTGATGCCCCAGCATAGGTCATATCACCATTTTTGACAGTTTTGTAGGCTCTGTAACAAGTATTAACAAGACGAATGGCTCCTCAAAGTGTCTGTCTGCAGTAAAATTTTATGAGTTTCTTAGTTGTGCTACATTTGTATGTTGTATCTACCACTGCAGAGTATGCTACGGCTTTTGAGCTCTTCCCTTTTGCAAAAGAAATGTATAGACTTTGTAAAGCACCTTCCTTGAAATATGATTTCACCTGGCTTGCTAGAAATATGTGCTCTGCTTAGCTGCATCCTGCAGCATTTGCTTGGTTATTAAAGAACCGTAACACTCAGGATCTACTAAGATGGACTTATTTTGTCACCAGCTAAACTGCAGCTTGGAATTGGAGAACCCTTGCAAAAGAAACCTCAGCAACCTTCAGCACCGTCCAGGGATCCACTGTCTGTTGCTCAAGTTTCTGACATATTCCTCTTTAGCCTTTTCTGCTGCTGCTCTTCCACTTCCTGCCAGTCTTAGAGGGAAAAAAGTAGATCAGAGGCCGTACATAGAAACCAACGTGAGTTTTGATTTTCTCTTCAACATAGATTCCTGTATGGAGAGGAAGTGTGCACACTGAGAATGATGCACTGTATGACTGACATATGCATTTGCATTTGTTTTGTTAGTAATCCAGTCCAACTCAATGCGTGTCCTGACATAAATTACATGAGTTTTTCTTCATTAACTGCTAGGTATATACTGCCAAATATCATCATCTACTTTTCATTCCAGAAATCATATGTTATAGCTTTGCAGTGTGCAAAGCTGTATGATCAGATGCACCGTCTTGATGGAAAATATGGCTCTCTTGGAATTCTGTCCCTGTTCTCCTCCACCACCACTGAGTTAATATTAATAAAGGTCTTTCTAGGAACCTCTTGTGTTCATAAGGCTTCTTCTGCTAGATATAATAGAAACTCTTCCCAGATAAAATTCAGTCCTGTAGGTTTATCCTATAATGCTTCTTCAAGGGCAACTGTGGCCACACTAAATTTTAAAACTCTTTTTTTTTTTTACTTTCCCAGAAATGCATCAACTGAAAAAGATTAAGTAATGATAAAAGAAATCACAAACAAAAAGGCTTCCTGGTATGGAGGACACCCCATGCAGATCAGCTCTTTGCTATGCAAATGTAGTTTGATTACATGGATTTGCAGCATTTGTTTCCATACCACTTGGTATGTAACTTGCTCACTTTTTGCTGTTCTTGTCAACCAACAGTGCCTAAAAGGCTGCAGTAGTTTGGACTCTGAAAATCTATATAATAGAACCATAGATTTCTTCTATGGTTCTTGGTATGGAAAGCATAGAAATGTATGCATTAGTTATCCAGCGTGGCTGGATGTGTTCCCCATAACAACTCAAACATTCCAGATTCATGGTTCAAGTACTTGAGATGTCTCAAAAGTTGTAATATATGCCATTTCTTAAAATGTGGGTGTGATTTCTATATAACCTGTCAGGGGAAATATATAGTTGGGCATTATCGTACGAAGATGGAAACCGTTTCTCTGGCTGTTCTATTTTCTCATTTGTATCAACTGCAGAGAGTCAGATCTTTTAAAGTATTAGAAGAGACGGCAGTTTAGCAGTATATTACTTGGAGCTTTCCACTCCATCTGATTTCAATTTTCAAAGTGCTGAGTGCGACTTAGTGCAGTAATTAAAAAGAAATCATTTGTAATTATGAGGAAGTGTGTAAAACCAGCACAATAACATTAGCTTTTGTACATGCTTTTTTCTTTTTCTTGTTTCTTGCATTATCAAATATTACTGTTTCCCATGCTGCAATATTTTCTACATAAGAAACTAAAGATGAATGCATTAGATAATATCAGCTCTGTAGTATAGACTTGTATTTGTTTTCCGTCATTGTCTTTTTTCTTTGGATAATAGCTTACTCCAAAGGTTAGTCGTTTCCTTTAAGTGGTGTGCTCCATGCATTTTTTTTTCTTGATTTTTCTATTTTAATTTGAAATTTTTATTTGAGTCAGAAACTCAGCCATGGATCTTTAATTCTTTCTGGTGTCTGAAGAAAAAATGGAGACTAATACAAAATAGTTCTGTCTTGTGCTAGAGTATTAGGTGTTAGTATTTGATCAGACTTTCAGCTATATACATATATTTTCAAGGAGTGATGTGCAATTTGGCTGGCTCTCAAAGTTTTAGTCTACCTAGATCTTCCATTAATTTCAATAAAAACTCTAAATGCTCATCACTTCTTAATAATAGTTTGGTAGTTGTACTTTTGAAAGTTGTACTTAAGTGGTCTTCCAAAAATACAGTCCGGTTTTGTCTTTTGGTTGTTCTAAGAGAAACGTTTCCTAAGACTGTAACTGTGACTTACAAAGAGTAGAAAGCAAAATTTCACACATTATTATGTCTTGCAATGTGCAAATTTAGTTCTAATGATTAATATCATCAGAAGAATAGAAGGAATGTGCAATAAAAATTCTAATTGCTTCAGAAACAGCTCTGCTCTTTCTAGTTCCCCATGGGGCAATACATGATCTCTTTCTGAAGTACGAGTGCTTCTGATACCTGGAGGAAGCATGACACACACTCACACACAAATACACACACACACACAGAGTTTTTTTGAAATTAATGGCTCATTAATGATAAACATTAAAGAATAACCAGTGTCTTGTGATAGACAGAAGAAAGAGTGGCCCTCATCTGCTGTAAAGTGGTGTCTCAAACTTTGTCACTTCATGGTTTTCTACATTCTGACAATTATTATTGAGTGCCATCTCTCAAACCAACTATCTGTAATGGAGGAATAATCATGGTGAGGACACTATCCTGCTGGGGTATATTCCACAAAATATGTGTATCCATTTTATCAATTTAATCACAACTTTGTCTAGCAGCTCTGCCTTCCACCCTTGACCACTCTACAAGACAGTTCCCATCTTCTTGCATAGACCAAGAGAATCTTAGCACTGTTCTATCAGGCAAAATGTTTAAGGTATTGAAGAAAACATCTTTTGACTGTATGATTTGAACTGTGATAACTTCAGGTATCTGATAAGTTCTTGTTTGACTGCTAGTTCTGCGACTGTCCTAAGATTTAAAACCCTAATCTGGAAGAGAGCATGATTTATGCTAGGAGCACAGAGGCATGCTTTTTCTGTATACATAGAAAGGCACACTTTAAATTTTATGCTTCTTTAAGAGAGGATTTTATTTTCGTCTTTGATGAAACATTTATGTGTGTCAGAAGGACTAAGCATTTAAGTGAGAGCTGAATGTGGAGGTTCTCTTTTCCTCTAAGACAGTCTGTTTTGAGAACTGAAACCTTCAAAGGCATTCAGTGTTAATGGAAATTAAAAGGAAATTGATTAAAATGGATCCATTAACACTGTATATAAAAGAGATCGACTCTCTAAAAATAATGGATCCATTAGTGTGCAGTAGCGACAGCCTGATCTTTTAACTATCATATCGATTCTTAGTGTGTATTTGAAGGAGTTCTTTTATGTTTGAAAATGCATATTCTTTAATATGCAGTACAGGTTGTTGAACTCCAAAAGTTTCTGGTGGAGATCTGGAGAGTTTGATTCTGCTCTGAAACTTCTGAAGAATTCCTACTCATCTTTAAATAAGCAAAGCAAATATCATGAAGAGAAACTTATACTGTAGCTTATACTGTTGATAYTTGACTTGCAAGACTTACAAAACCAGAAATATTTGGCTACAGCATTGAACAGCAACAAGGACGGCCTGTGTATGTGAAGATATAGATGAAAAGAATGTTTTAATATGAACTTTCTTGTATATTTTCAACCATTGGATTAGCTTGAATGAGCTCAGAATTTGGAGATGTATCTAAGCACCTAGGGGAATTTGAAATTCAATTCATGTCTTTCTAAAACAAGCAGTTAACAGCAGTTATATGCTGTACACTGTGGAAGGGTCTAGGGTTTCTGTTTCTTCAGAGTGTCTGGGGCAGCTGACTAAGTTGTCTGAACTTGAAGAAATTTCAAATCTTGAATCCATTGAGGGACTTCCTATTATTTTTTTAATGCTAATTCAGGAAGAGGGTCTCCAATACMAAGATTTACTGTTGCTGCATAGACTGGCACAAAACAAGGAATTACCCTGTAGTGGATATGAASGGTAGCACTGCGCATTGAAACACTGTACCAGTGATATGACAATAATCTGGGATTATAATTTGTCTTGAAAAATCCAGATAGTAAATGCCAGGTTATTAAACAAAGAAATGAGACTAGCTGCATCGGCTGTAAGGGAGATTTAGTTAGAAGTATGAACAGTTGCTTCTGCATTTAAATAGACTTTAAAAAGAGAAAAAATCTGCTATAATAATTAGTTTGTTTCAGTTGAAATTTAGGTGAATATTCTATTTAGCACCAGGTGTAGATGGGGGTGACTGAATTAGACACTGTCATCATTTCTGCAGCGGAAGGATTTTCAAACAAGGAACTAGAAACAATACACGAAATCAAGTAGAAATTTTTTGTTGTAATCAACGTGCTTCCAAATGCTGATATCTTCTTGTTTAAAGGATTGCTATTCACAATCCTTTTTGTGTTAGGGTGATTGAAGGCTACCTAGTCGGTCAGTTTTGTCCAGACATATAGAGAACCAGAATAAAATCCTGTGCTCCACAGYCTCTCTGCTCTGTTGATGAATTTTATGGAAGGGATCTGTGGCTTATTTTGCTTTTCTTTTACTGTCTTTAGAGCCATGATATCATCACTTTTTCGTAACTGTAGCTCTGACAATCACAACAGTTATTGAATACTTTGGAATATTTCCTTCAAGGAAAAGCAAATGTGGCTTGCTGAGAGGAAGAAAAAAAAAGGGACAGATACCATCAAAACCAGTTGCACACAATGTTTATTGGGTAATGTAGATTGGTGGGATCATAGAACTTGAGMTTCTACTGGAAGCAGAGTGCTGGAGAAGAGAGAGGGGCTCAGACTTTCAAGCTTGCTTAGCTTAGCGCATGCATATTCTATAAAGCATAGAAATGTCATCATCTCYTGCCGTGATCTCCTTGTCGTGAAGAACAGAAAATCTTTCATGGAAGGGCAGCTGCTGTACAGAGTAGATGCAGTTTGATTTGTACAACTTTTCATTAGTAGGACGGATGTGTGGAAAAAAATACATGGAGGAATTTGTACTATTGGCAATTAGAATGTTTTTCTTTTTGTCTGAAAGATCCTCAAACACTTTCAGTGTTGATTTTCAGATCAGACTGACACTTCAGCCTTGTCTTGGATTTTTTCTCATGACAGTCAAAGTCGCATGCAGTTTCCGTACATTATCGCTCTGCACCCAAACTTGATGGAACAGGCTTTTCAAAGCAGAACTGCTTTGGTTTTATTTTCTACCTCTTTCTAGTAATTCTCTTTTTTTTCCCCCATCATTACATTGGCTGCATTTTAGACTTAATTTCTTGTCATGCCATTTATACTCGTCCTTTGAGAAGAGGCTGGGAGCTGGTTTTGTTTTTATTTTTTGTTACTTGGATGCTGTCTAACTTAACTTTAGCTTTAGAATTGGAAATGTTTTTGATATTTTTTCTTCTTCTTCATTAGAAAGATATAGTATACAAATTGTTTTTCTGAGACCTGTTCTGCTGTATCAAGCACATCTGTCCTAAGAAGATGTAAACCAATGCTTTCTRATAATACAGTAGAATTATATGCAGTTTGACCATTTGGGATCTTAAGAGTCACACAAAGAATTTTTCCTTCAGTATCAATCTAGCTGACTTTCAGCCTCTTTTTCTCTAAGAGAAATTCAGTTCAAATTTCCATCATTATATGATCTTTGGTCTGAAGGCCAAGACCAATCAAAATTTGCCATGATCTGAGCTCAGCAAAACTAAGTGCAAATCAATGAAATTACATCCTGGAAAAAAAAAGAAAAAGTTTACCTGACAGCTGCCAAATAGAAAATTAGCTTCCTGTCAGCCAAAGATAGTTATTAAGGTATTTCTAAAAGGGGATGCTTCATCAACTGCCTGAAAAGAAAGAGTGTTTCACTGAACAAGATAATACAGCTAAGGAATGAAAATTGTCTAGGTGTRAAGTTTGATATGATAGCTAATTGGCCCCACTAGTATTTGAATGAAGAACCATAATAGACTTCACTCAGATTGCCCATAAACTTGCACTATACAAATCCCAGTGTATTTATTTTTTTTTCTGATACACCAATCAAAACACATATGCCTAGTACAAAAATCATCTCTGTCAATGAGCCTGCGCCTATAAGGGAACTAGAGACATCTTTTAAAGCATTCATGAGGCAAGAATTGATGTGATCTTAATATGATGTGACAGTCATGCACTTAGCAAAATTACTACTGAGAGTTTGAWTTCCTTCTATGGAATACACTTTAATCTGTGTTTTTTATAGTATTAATGTAAGATATTCTGAGACATTCATCGTAAATAATGTAGAGAAGCTGCCAGTTGTAGTCTGAAATCTTTTTCTTCTTTTAMAGTCTTTCTTAAGTCCACTTTGGTAGGTTAAGCAGAAAGAGTCATAGCTAAGATGCAATTGTGAATCACATCTGGGCTTATTACAGACCTGCCACTTTTTACTTTCTGATGAAAATCACATGCAGTCCTCTGTAAACTGATAATAATAACTCTCATCATGAGTTTTGTATTTCAATCACTAATTGAAAGACACACAGTCGTCCCTTTCTAGCCTTTAAGTAATACCACTAATCTTGCAGATTCTATTTTACTGTATTATTTTGCTCATCATTGCTAACTGTTCTATTTTCTATCTTTGGCCTGAGTAACTATTTTGGCAGGTTGGCTTATCTGTCCAGTCTTGCTAGTCTTGAATGCCTTTATTTATATATTTTTTGGTATGGTAGGTATCATGCTGACTGCAGGCATTGGACTACAGATAAATGAATTTTGCTGTTCTTTGATGTCTTTATAGCTTTACTATTCCTTGACCTGTATATCAAACTGGAGCTATAGAAAAGGAAAAAAATATGGAGACCTACCTATCTGGTGCACCTGCTGATTCCAAGATAGGGAGCTGGTCTCAGAAGCACTTCCACATTGGCACTGTTGTGTCTCATCCAAAGAAAATAAGAAAGTCCAATGGAACTGCAGAAATGTCTGTGGAGGGCAGCACAGCAAATGAGAGCAAACTGGGAAACAGAAAATTTTATTTTGTTCAGGTAGCTGCAGATCAAAGTGCACTGCACACAAGTGAGATGAGGAAGTGCTGAGTAATTATGCTTTGCAAAATAAATAACCTGGTAAWTCTTGTTAATAAGTAATTCTGCATGCCATTATACTATCTGATGCTGGACTGCTGTTGTCAACATTACTTTTATGTATTTGTGTGTATGAAAGTAAACTGAGCCTGAAGAAATGTTTGTGTCTGTGTAGTTATTGATCCGCTTATAGTGAGTTCTACAATTTTAGCCACAACTCTATGCAACATGAAGTTCCTTCAATTTCTGACATTTTTTTGGCTTTTGAGTTTGYTTTTTTTTTTGGTCATAGTTTCCATCTATATGAAAGGAATAATCTTCAAGGTTAAGAACATATCAAAGCACAATAGTAATATTTAGAACTTCTATTATTTGTAACTATGCATTTACAATAGCCTTTCTCAAAGAAGATTTTTGCAGCCYACTGTAACCAGAGGTAGGCTATACTCTATATTACCTTTGCCTTGGCCTCTTTCTAATTCAGGTCACGCTTTGCCTAACTGCATTTTTTCTCATTGATATTCTGAACTTTTAAGACTGATGGCAGCAGAAATAAGTCATTCTACTAATGTTGGAATTTATAAGAGCTTTGTTCAAACTACTCATAAATGCCAATAATGACATAGAGTCTCCTTGAAACCAGAAGTGCCTAGCTGCTGCTATTCAGAATATCTTTACTGAAATCCCCAAATCATCTATGAAGTCTCCTTATCAATCATATTTAAATTATTATTCACGAATTAGCCTGTGAGGCTCTCACCATCTTCATGACCTCAAAAAGCAAAAGTCAATGCACACATAAATGAAACATCCCCAGACAACCTGAAACTCATCAGTCTGAACAACTCAAACAAGATGAGAGACTATCTCCATCCAGTTGCTCCTTCAGCTATCATTTCAATCATTTCTGGTGAATATGCTTTAAAGTTATTGACTTTTCTTTCAGTTCTCTTGTATATTTATTTCAGAGCAAAATATAATAAAAGACCTGCAGGTAACATGCTTCTGTTAATTAGCTGGTAGCATGGACAAAAAATTAGGTTCTTCTATATTAAAATTCCTGTCAATGCGAAGGCATTGTATAAAGGGAGAACCCAACCAAATCTGTATGATGCTTTCTTAGCAAAACAATGTTTTGTTAGGAATTTTATTGAAGATATATTCTTATATTCTGTTATATTCTTCAATATCTACAAAACATGGTAAAATAGATACAACCATTTAACTCAAGGTTCCCCTATATACATTTTAAAGCTRCCTACATACAAAAACTCCTTCATACATTAGTGGAGAAGTGAAGTCACTTATGAATATAAATAATATGAAGCAATGTTTTGTAGCAGTAGTTCTTTCCTGATCTAAGAACCTTTAGCTCTTCCCAGCACCAAAAAGTACTCAGTATAGTATGTAGTATTTTCCCAAAGACTATTCATTTTACCTTTCACAGGTTTTGATGCTCCAGCTGTACAGCAGTAACTTGAAAATATTCTAATAACCCTAAGGTATGTACAATTTTTTAATGTGTTGCAGAGGTTTAAGCTATTGTGCTTTCTGGATTAATTTAGAAGATTTGCAGATGAGTTACTTGAAACAGGATTTTGGAACAAGTGCTGAAATGGAAAGGAGAAAATATAGAGAACACTTTGTTGTGGAATTTCAGTTAATATAATCATAGATTTTAATCCAAAAAGCATTTTCTGTTACTTTTTTTTTTTTTTTGACGAAGTTTTATATTGGCTTTCTTTGCTTTATTGACCTACAAGATCCCTCGTTTTCCTGTGTGTGTGAGTGGTTCCCTGTTCTCAAAGTGTTACCTTGTTTGATATTAATCAAATGCACCAGAAAGCTTCTTATCTCTGAAATGAATTCTTTTTCATGAGGAAAAAGAATGATTTCTGAGAACAGGAAAGAAAAAAGAAACAGGAAGATAAAAAGTGCCAAGAAGATAAAAAACTGAAAATGATGAAAAGAAATCCCTTTGCTGCTCGGCAGCTATGAACTGGTACGTTCCTCAGAGTCCATAAAGTTAAGCCAACTGTACAAGCACACATTTGGTCTGATCGACAGGGCAAAATTAAATAGCTTTTAGATGAAAATGTAAATTATGTGCTAGGATCTTGCCCTAAGGACTGATTTTATTCCAAATATATATATTTTTTTTAATTAAAAAAATCACATTTCGAAGAAAAGGAATATTTTCCTATTACTTCTGATACCTGGACCACAATCACTTTTCTAACTTCAACTATTTAGTTCTTCTTTTTCTTTCTTTCTATGTCTCCCCTTTCTAAATCTGTGTACAATTTATGGTTTCCAACAAGGAAATTCAGCTAGCTCATTGTTATGGAAACACAAAGAAGGATGTGTTTGTCCTTACTAATGGAATATTTTTTAAAAATCAGTTTAGCCAAAGCAAGCCAAACGAGTGATTTCTTATTGATTTAATTTAAAGACACATAAGTTAGCCTGACAAGTTACTATGCACCAGCTCAACCATGGTAACTACTCATGTATATGCTCTTTGGACATTACAAATCAATGGGATATAAATAAGCTTAACTCACAGTTAAGCAAGATTAAGCTAAGTAGCATGGCCACCTTTTGTCTTAAGTTTGGAGTGAAAAGATTGCCACAGCTTAGTTTCTGTCTAATGACTTGTTAAAACGTATTAGCTTGATCTGAGCCTGAGGTAGATTATGACTATAATAAAAGACTGCGAGAGGAATGGGGCACTTCAGGGACACCTTTATTTCAGAACTGGTCAGTCTGTTTTTTTGCATCTCTACTTATCTTTATATTGCTCAATTATTATCAAAAGCAAGTGTAGTCCTAGTGCTATCACTTGGTCTGATGTCTTGTCATTACATTTGGTCTTGCATCCTGCCCTTCGATTGTGAGGTGGATACCACAGGAGACGTGGGAAACAGAACTGACTGTGGGGACTGACAATGAGAAAGGACTGATAAGGAGAAACTCTTAACCTCTGTTTACACACTAACTTCTTTAGGTGGTTTGTATGCAAACTAATCTTAGGAAGCATGCAATATACTGTGGCTGCTGTCAGTATGTTGCTGGAACTTGTTATTCTTTCTTTCCTGCCTTGTCAGATATTCTGGGGTATCTGATGCTCTCTGGCTTATGTTCACTTAAAGCCTATTATAACAACTGACACAGAATATAAACTCCTCTGCCTTCTTTAGCCTTTTCTTAAGAAAAAATAAGCAAATAAAAAGAAAAATGCAAGTTGAATTAGTACTAGGTGACTAAACTCAGCCCAAACTCAGCCTAGGTGACTAAATTCAGAGAAAATAACTACTTTCTCTTTTCTATGCTGTTTCTCATTTGTTCTCATGTCCAAGTTCTCTCCAGAAACTGAAGTCCTTGAATAGCTGTACAGCCTTACATAGCTGTACGTAGCTGATACAGGAAAATCTTTCATCTTAAATTTCCTTGAGGAGGGCTGACACACACATTGTCATTGGCTAATGTCTCTGAGGCAACGAATGTGTCATGTACCTGCTTTCTTCCAAGGCAATGCAACAACCACTAGCAATTTGGTACAGAAGAGAAARAAAAAACAGTAAGATACTTCCCAGTGATAGGACACAAATTCCACAGAKGCAGCTATAGCTTAATATGTCATATTCAAAATTTCTGAATATGTAAGAACTCATCATCATCACAGCTGATGGTGGAGGAATTTCAGTTGTTTCAGGCTCCAGGTCAGTAACAGGTTTCATTTAAGCCATTAGCAGTTAGAAACCTTTAGTTATCCCCATCTTGTTCCCAGCCATAGCCCGTTATTGCTCACTGTACTGATGCAGTTACACTGTACCAATTATATTTAGTTTCCTAGTTCTCATATAAAATGATGYAGAGACATTAATCAAGGCTCCAGAGTACTCGGCAGGTAAGTTTCCAGTCAAAGGAAAAAATCTATCCTTTTACATTGTTGTAAGTGGCTCATAATTTATGTCCAAAGAGAAGTAATGGGAGTACGAGGCAGCAATTTCCTTCCCGTGGTCCATGCAAAGCGAAGACGCATTATTTGTTTAGATGTCTAGTGACAGGTACTGCTGCCTCACTTAGCATCCCTACAAAATGCAGCAAAATCGAAAGAGGCTGTGAATAGCTATAAATCATGAGACAGTAGCTTGAAATATTTAGTATGATATTTATACTTTGTAATTACTGCTATCAGCTATAATGGATTATTCATTTTTATTTATTCATTTTCCTTAATCCAAGAACACATTTACTTACCTGAATAATGAAGTTCATTAAAGAATGAAGGAGGATTGCATTTGCTAAGAAAACACATGTCCAGTCCTCCCTTTTTGCTTCCCCCTTCCTTTGCTGATCAACCTTATTGTTGAATATGTCTGCTGGGGTAACATTTTAAATTCTTTAATGTGACTATAGAGGGAAGAATATTTATGGTAAAGAAATAATATTTTTATATRTCAGGTCTCCAAATATTATTGAATATATGTTATTGTTTAGAGCCAATTCTTTCAAAAGTTGATGCTCTAGTCAATATGTTTTAATCCTATAATGTTACAGCTAGCTGTTACTTTTCAATAGCTTTAGCTTCTTCAGTGCCATTCTTAATTAAAGAAGGATTCTAGGGAGGCTCCCACAAACTCTTGCTTTCTCTTAAAGCATTGTTTTTCAAAGAAATGTAACTAAAATGTAAGTAAAATAACAGGAATTATTTTTAAATAGATCGAGGTCTGTATTAGGGCAACAAAATTAATTATATTAAAGCAAAACTTGCTCTGCATTTTACATTTGGACTAAGATGCTGAAAGACCTTGTAAAAGTTTAAAATCTGCARTTTGTCAGAACAAAACAGAAATCCAGAAATTTTGATTTCTGAGTCTGGAATTGAGCTCTTCTAGTATTAAAACAGTAGCTTGGGGTCCTTGCTCAGATAGGCAGGTGATGGGAATGATTTTTTTTCTTTCTTCCTGCTGATTTTGATYAGACATTTTTTCTTATTGATTGACATGCCATTTCCTCTGAAAAGTTTAGATTTGGAGCAACCAGAATTTTCCAGTCGAAAAAAATACCTCAGATGCTTTCATCATGATTTGCTCTTTAGATATTGTTATTCGTTGTGATTTAGATTGATGGACAGATTCTCTGCCCTTCTCTATTCTCAGTCTTGATGGGAGGAAAAGTTTCTAGATGTAATATGCTACGTACCATTCCTGAAAACAGAAAGGTTTCTGACTCGACTAGAGTTTATATGGTCTTAGTGAAAAATTTGAGGTGAGGAATATCAGAAAATCAAAGTGACATGGATCAGCTGTCAGGCAAACCTTGATTTCTGCCACATGTATATGCTCAGGGAGTGAGCAGTTAGTCAAGGAGGTACAATAAGAAGTGCCTTGATTTAGGTGCTGAGATAAGGCTATGAGAGCTGGACCTGTTCAGCCTGAAGAGAAGGCTAAGAGGGAACTTGATCAGGGYGTATAAAAACCTCAAGGGAGGGAGTGAAGRGGAKGGTACTGGCCTCTTTTCAGTGGTGGCCAGTGATAGGACAAGAGGAAATGGCCACAAAATTAAGCAACAAAAGTTCCATAGGAACTTGAGGAAAAAATTCYTGACAGTGATGGTGACAGAGCWSKKGAACAGGCTGCCAAGAGATGTTGTGGAGTCTCCTTCTTTGGAGATCTTCAAAACCYRCTTGGATGCCACCCTGTGTAACATGCTGTAGGTGACCCTACGTGTGCTGGGGGGTTGGACTAGATGATCTCTAAAGATCCCTTCCAGCCTTAATGATTCCATGATTTCATCTCTAAGTCCTTCTTTGTCCTACTGCATTATGCTAAAATAATTTTTGAATGATATAAAATAATATAACATGTAAAATATAAAATATGTAAAGTATRAAAGAATAATAATTTGAAATTAATATTAACATAAAATAAATTAGCCATGGGGATGTAGTAGCAYCAGCTGGCTAAAGCATCAGCATTCCTGTCAATAGATCAGCATTTCGTTAGCTGACCTTTCTGCTTTGCTCTTGTTTAGCCTCATTAACCTTTGAGGAGGGAGGTGGATGGGCCAGCAGGCAATCAAAACACAGAAAACCTGAGAAGGTCACCGTAATGCAGTGTGCAGCCGACTGTCGCATAATAATAGCGTGTGCATTTTATCTCCTTCCTATCTCACTCTTTTATCAAATATTTCCRAAGGAAGGAAAACCAACACATTTGTTTTATCTTTTAGGAGCACTGTCGTCTCTTGGGCCTGTAAGGGGGCATTTACTGTGAGCTGAGTCTGTCTCAATATCTCTCTCTTCCCCACATCCCTAAACCAAAGGCAAGCTATTTTGGGTGTACATACCAAAAGGAGACATAGTTTGCTCTGATAGACCCTCCACCTTGGATAGATTTGTGAAGCAGAAGGGTGCAGAACCTCACACTGCACTCCTGTCCCTCTGCACAGGCAACATCCATGTTAATCTCTCCTCTAAAACGCAAACAGGCCAGTTTTAGCCCTAATACTTTTGCTGGGTCTTTCTGAGGTGGAGGATTCTATGCCTGCCTTTCCCTGAGGTGCCAGAAAGCAACAGGAAATGCAGTTCTGATCCACTTTGCCTGGCTAAAATAAAATAAATAYGGAGGAGAAACTAGATACTCAGATATATATGCAGGATACCCTTGGAATCCCTTTCTGTAAGTGGTTCAGATTAGTGAAACATCAAGGGTGCTCTTGTGTATATTGGTAAGATAACCAATCACTGGATTATTCTTGATGATTGAGGAATTACTGATTTTTAGCTTACTGCACATCCTGAAGATCCCTACTGCTGGGATCACTATTTTTTATGCATCTGGAGAAGTCTCTTTCTTCTCAACAATCTGAGATTCCTGTATGGTAAATTTTTCTCATTTGAACTACTCTTTGAACTGGAATTTCAGTTTCATTTGGATCCGATCACTTCCTCAATCCCATCGTTTTAATGTAGGAAATTTGTCAAAGAAAAATCAGGAGAAACTTTGATGAAATAGAGGGAAGAGCAAGCCTATGATCAGTATCAGGTTACATTGGAGCAATCAGTCCTCCTTTGAGGATACACACTTCTGTTCTGAAGAGCTTATTTATTAAAATTAAAAATAAAAAAAATAGGATGCCCACAGAGTTTTTTATGGCTGGTTGAAATTTACTGTCAAACAAGATCTTTAATTACACAAGTACAAATTTCTTGGGACAGTGGGCAGACACTTTGCCAAGAGCCGTGCTGGTGGAAGAGGTTGGTATCCTCTATAGGTATCCTCTAAGGTCACCCTTTCCTACAGGTGACCATCCTGTAGAAGGCACCATGTGGGCAGATCCCACTATAGTTCAGGCAAAGACAGGTTAAATCAACTGACATTACCAGGAGATTACTGGGAGAGCCTGCTTTAATGGTTCCTTCCACTGGCACAGAGATGAAGACTATGATACCCAGCCAGCTGTCAGTGACAAGCAGCTGAGCAATAACATCTTCATTACACATGTGAATTTGGAAAGCATAGCTGTCCTGGCCTTAGACAACAAGTAAATGAGTCTAAAAAAGTCCTGAAATCCTGTACTTATCCAAGGCATATGGCTATGTTAGAAGTTTGCAGCAGTTTGAACTAATGGATAGTCAATAAGTTATTATATTTAATTCACACAGTTGAATCATCTAAAATGCTTTTTCATCTAAATTTTATGTAGGTGTAGGGTAGCCATCCGTCAGTGTCATTAAAGAGATGTAGCAGCTAATTTATTATACTCTAATTTGGGTTGAGTTCCCTTCAGTTAGGACTGCATTTTACAAAACTGATTAAATAATGAAAATCAGAAAAGTTTAATTTCACTACTACTAACCTTCAACATCATGAGAAAAAGAGTTGCCATTGTTTAAAACAAATAGCTATAATTCCTAATGAATTCTTAGTTCCATGTATAGGTCCTTACAATATAATTAYAAGAACCTTCAGAAGATAATGCTATAATTACAAGAATCTTACAGAATCTTCCCAAAGTTTTAAAATGTAGCAAAAGACAAGAACACATTTGAATGCAGTAAGCTGCAATCTTTACACATTTTTTCTTGTAATAAGGAAATAGTGAACCTAACAAAAGCAAAGGATGATTTCTAGTTTGTGAGTTTTTTGTAGTAAAAGAGAAAAACATAGTTGATCATTTTACTTATACAGGCCTTATGTAAAGCTTGTCATTTTAAAAACATAATACTCTCAGGATATAGGAAGCTTTATTACTTATTCCAGTGAAAATACGCATGTTTGTCTGGACAGCCAAAGATAAGCCACAATAGGACTGCTCACCTATCTCACTTGAACATTTTCACTGACTTCAGTGACATGCTGACAAGTGTAAGATAAGCAGAATTYGGTTCTTTGAAATTATGCTCTGACTTTATTATTTCTGTATCTTGCATTTGCTGCTTATAGAGAATTATAGAAGCGGAAAAGTGGACTACAATGGCCAGTATAGTGTTTGAGAAGTCAGGGGCATTACTCATGTGACTTAAGTATGTGTTTGCTACACTATGACTGGAAATTTTCAGCACCACAGAATGAGAGATTGTCGTTCTGACTGAAAATCTTTCTTTCTGAAAACAACAACAACCAATAAAGAAAATAAACAACAGAAAATGATCTGTGAAACTCTAATAAAGAAAAGAAAAAGTCCAGAAAATAGCGAGAGCTGTTCATTTCAAAGCCAGGCATAGGCATGTCTCAGCTTTGTACAGGGAGAATATGTTTTTTTGTACTGTTTATGATTTGGTGCTGCTGAGCCTGGAAGAGGCCATCAGGCAGGAGAGGAGCCAGTGGGAGCTACTGAGACCTGTTTTCTCAGCAGCTCTGTCTTTACTGATGGCAGCAGCCACATCAACAGCACTGAAGGAGGTGTGTGAGTAAGGAGATGGCCAAGCAAAACTAACCATTTCTGCACAGCAAAAATACAATGAAATAACTGTCTGGTAATCAAGCAAGGAAAATGCTTTTCCATTGCTCTTTTTTTTTCAGTTTCCATTTATGTGTATGTGGTACAGCTAAGAGAGTTTTAAACCATGGAAAACATCAAAACAACTTCCTCAAGTTTAAAGGAGGAAAAAAAAATGGTAGAGAAACATCAAAAAAGCTTGTTCTATCTGCATTCAGACTTTGTAAATGAAGAAGATGTAAGTAACGAAAAGAATATTTCTATGTCACTTGCTTCATAGTTTCTCTTTTGGATTTGTTATTTTGTGATGGTATCTGTGGTTTCCACCGAAACATCTCTATTCTATCTGTATATCCATTCCACACTTAAATTATTGCAGAACTGAGTCTCTCAGATTATAAATAGTGCCTGATACTGAACTGTTGTCCCTACAGCACAAGCAGCTGAAAGGGCCCATGTTTCTTGATCTCATCTAGATATATCAAAATATCTGTGTATGGGGGTCCATAGTCCTATGATTTACAGCACTCTCCTGCATTCATTAATAGAGCTTGATTTGAAATACATATTTTAAATAGTTTTGATAGCTGTTCAGCCATTCAGCTCTTCCTGTCTTTCTGAATGGTGAGGAAGAGAGTCGCTTCCTTGACTGTACATTCCTTACTGGCAGAAAAGTGCTAAAGGCAAAGATTGTGCCATCTACTATAAAACAAAGAAAATTTGCAAGTTTCGTTTACCCACTGATGGAGAGGAACAAGTAATCTGATCTTCAAAGCTGAAGAGGAGAGAAACAKAAAAATAAAAGATGCATATTTCTGTTGTTCAGTGTATTTGAGGGCACCACAGATGTTCTCCAAAGATCCCTTCAGACTTAGTGGGAGGAGGGAGATCAGAGGCAAGGTGAACTCACAGAACATGAAAAGTAAATCAGTGCGAAAAGATCAAAAATGGCATTGGCATTCTTTTGAAGGAAAAAAAAGAGAAACAGCTTGTAAAATGTCTGTAGTAGTATCTGCCACTAGCATTATTTCAATATCTGAATCTTCGTTTTTCAAGATATATCACCTCTGTTGAAAGTGGCCTTTATTCTCCTTTTCTGTTCCTGACAGCCTTGCAGCTCAAGATCTGCCTTCTAGATCAAGCATCAGGGAATGCACTAGCCTGCATTGCCACCCTGCAGCTCTAGCTCTTCACTTCTCCTCTACCTTTTCRGCAACCCAGACATATATGGCACCTGGTAGCATGGGGAGTACCACACGTTACATGTTGCATTTTCCAACAGTGCTGCTGCTCCTTTCACACAGCCTTTCTGAGTTAAATTTGGATGTGTTTGGTGCAGCTGACTGAAACCACTTTKTTTCAAGATTTATCTCTGAAAAATTGCCAGTCGGAACATCCTCTGACGTTTTGGGGAAATAAATACTCTGACTTTTTTTTTTAATGGAAAAACAAAAAACACAAGTGAAACACCAACAAACATTAAAAGGAATTGTTTCAAAGTTTAGAAAGTTAGATGAGCATAATCTCATTGTAACTATTTGACACATTTTCTATACAGGCAGAACATTAGGAGAATGATGGCACCTTTAGGCTTGGAAGATRAGGGACTGTTACTGTCAGGGACTACTGAGACAGGAACACTTGCTCCTTGTTTTCACGGTACGACAGGCAAAAGTAATAAAGAGATCCTATTGAGACATTATTTTACTTTTAGAAGCTGAAGGCAAGATGTTTTTTCATCCAACTTAACTGATAGCTGTCATTGCATGGCTCTGTTCATCCCACCTAGCTTGAGGCACCTAATWTAAGGAAAATCATTTTTCTACGATTCCTCTAAAACCATTGAGGATAATAATAGGGAGTTAAATTGCACTTTGAAGCATCCCACCTATCCTGRACTTCAGGGACTAGCTTTCTTACCAAAATGTCTACATTGTGTGTCTAAAGTTAAGCAACATGAATGTCCTTCATATGATCTAAACCATATTTAGTGTGCATTAAGGGGCTAATGCTACTAAATAGGATGTTCACAGGATGTCCTATTGTTTACCATGGAACTATTAAAGTTGGGAAACATTGCCTATTTCACTAGACCAGCCGAAAAATATATAAGTGAATTGGCTTAAATTATACTATTTTCTTCAGTATAGAATATAAATTCTTTATTTTAACAAAACTTACAAAAATATTTCAGATGAACTGATAGTTKCCCTCAACTTGGGAGATGATCCACATGTTTTTAATATTTATATACAATGTTTTCCTTTCTGAAGGTACTGAAACTGCTGAAAATTGGTTGAAAATAATGCTTCCTGAATAGACAGAACAAACATGCACTTGTATAACAGTTTTCTGAAAATTTAGGGTGTGGAAAAAAATTATAGGGCTTCAAAAATGGTTGATATAGTTTTAGGTTTAATCTTTTGACATCCTGGTATTTCTTATTTGCTTTGATTCTCAATCCAGATCAATTTTCTTTCGTTCATAACTATAATTCTCCACGTCTGAATTTTCAGTTGTCATCTCTTTTAGTGGAGTATTCTTTGCAGTGAGGACAACAATGGCCAATAACACACGAGTAAGAAGTGAAGCACGAACTCAGTAAGGGACAGGGCAAGGTTGTGGAGATAGTTCCCTGATATTGCATGCCCACTTCTAACGACCTGACCAGATCACACGCTAATCCAGATGTTATTGCTTTGTGTTTAGTAGTCTTTGGTAGGTTTTCTCCTCCATGAGTGAGTCAAATCACTTTTGAAGTCAGACAAACTTTTGTCATTCATTGCATCTTGGGACTATGAATTGCTCAGTTTAACTCTGATTTATGTGGGAAAGGTATCCTGAATTGCCACCTGCTGCTTTCACGTCTTCTGTTCCTTGCATAATGAGGAATGAGGAATGATGAATTATAGCTCTCTCTCTTACTTCAGTAATGATTTTATATAGCTCTATCATATTTCTCAGCAGACATTTCTCTTCTAGGCTGTAGAGTCCAAATCTATTGAATTATCCTTTCTATATGAGCTTTTTTTTTTACTATTGATKCTCCTTTTTGCCCTTCTGTGCAGTTATGCCAGTTCTGCACTGGCSTTTTTTAAACAGAAACAGAACAGTAAACCATATTTAAGATGTGTTATGGATTTATGAAGTGGCATAGTTTCTTTTTTTGCTATGTTTGGTATCTCTTTCCTAGAAATTCCTAATATTCTATTTTGCTTTTATGAAAATGTCATATTTAAGCTATTATTTAACTCTCTCATTTTTTCCATGTGGAATAATAACTGTGARTGCTAAGTTCAGTTTGTGTGTATTCAGTATGTTCAGTGTGTATATCCACCATCAGGATTCATTTTCCTATGTGCATTACCTTATGTTTATCAATAATAACTTTATTCACAATTTATAAATCAGTGACTTGCTTCCAGTCCTTCCATGGTCCTTTGCTTCTGACTTTTCCATTTACTGTCCTGAACTTACAATCATGACAAAATGTCATCATTTACTTTACTATCTTAATGAAATTATGTAAACTTGCCATAGGTTACCATATGTGAACATACAGTGAACAGTAAAGAGTGTTAAACCCAAATAAGATTCTTTCAGAACTCAAGTGGGTGATCTTTCATCTTTTGAACCGTCACCACTTATTCCTTTTCTTCCTATTTTGTACTTAACAGTCCACAAGAGGACTTTCTTTGTTATCTCMTGATTTTTATATTGCACTTAGGTATGGACTTTGCGAAAAACTCCAGAGATCCAAGAAAACGGACAAGAAAGTAATTGCGAGTAATGAATATGGATTTATGAAGGGGGAAACGCATTAAACCAAACTGATAGCCTTCTATGATGGGATGGTTTTTTATCTTGACTTGAGTGAAGCTTATGATCTTGAGTTTCCTATAATGTCTTCACAGATGAACTGATGAAATTTAGGCTAGAGAAGTGGACAGTTAGCTGGGCTGAAATCTGGCTAGTTGGTCAAAGGACTGTGATCAAATCCAGCACAAAGTCCAGCTAGAGGCTAGTCACTCATGTTGTGCACAAGGGGCCAATACTGTGACAAATACTTTCTAACATCCTCTATAGTGATCTGCATGATAGGACAGAATGCATTTTYGGCAGATTTGCAGAAAATAAAAAATGGGAGGAGCATTTGATACATTTGATATGGTTAGGTTACCATTCAGAGAAACACCAGGCTGGAGCAGTTCCGCAATTACCAAGACCTGCATCTCAGGAGGGACAATCCCATATAGGAGAGCATGCTGGGAGCCAAACAGCAAAAATACCTAATTTTTTGATAATAGAAATATTTTTTTCTAGATTTGTTCTGAAAGCTCTTACATCACCACTTTAACTTTACAGAGATCCTTCTATCTATTCCAAGTAAAGAAAATTTCCACCATGAGGACTTTCCTAATATCTCTGCAGTGATGGCAGCTACAAATATTTTGAAAATTTCTCATCTTTAAGAACTTCTTTTATATTTTCATTATTTCATTATTATTTATATTTTCATTATCTATTGGCCCCGTAGACTCTCTCAAATTGTCTCTGTTTTTGAAATAATTAGAAAAGCATCTACTCCTAGCTAGCTCTTATATATTATAATAAGCTCTTATTAGCGCTTATATATTAGCTCTTATATATTAATGACTAAGGTCATTAGCTCTTATATATTTCATTTACCAAAGGTCATATCTGCTGTTTTGTGTATAAAAGTATAAATGAAGTGTGCATCACATTTATAYACACTTGGAAAAAAATACTCTTTATCAAAATTATATTGTGGGTATATGAAAAACCTGTACCATTTCCTCCACCTCCTTTGATAATGTTCAGAATTTACAGATAATGATTTTTACCCCATTAGGACTTTTTCAAGTAATAGATAACCAAAATGATGTTTATGTCTAGAGAAGACTGTGGAGTCAAGAAGTCCAATTTCCAAAGGTCTTTAGGGGGTAAATGTAAGGATTTTTAAGGAGATAGCAAGACAGCAGTTCAGTGACGGTGAATTTTAATGAATTTAATGATTCTGTATCTGTGGGATGGTTTGAGCTTATGGCTCTGTATTATGATCTGAGTGATGTTTGCTTTATCTTCTTTAGATCATGATGACTTCTTTGTGATTACTGTTATTTTTCCTAGTCATTCTGTGTTATTACATTCATTCTTTGAAAAATACATTTTCTTGCTATATGTATGCATACTTGTTTGTGTATATGTATGTTTGCTATATGTATGCACACTTGCTTGTGCATATGTATATGTCCTCTACTCAGCTACTCAGCTCTGGTGAGGCCGCACCTGGAGTACTGTGTTCAGTTCTGGGCACCCCAGTATAGGAGGGACGTGGAGCTTCTGGAGAGGGTCCAGAGAAGGGCAACCAGGATGATTAAGGGAATGGAACATCTCTCGTATGAAGAGAGGCTGAGTGAGCTGGGCCTGTTTTCTCTGGAGAAGAGACGGCTCAGAGGGGATATGATTAATATGTATAAGTTCAGGAAGGGAGAATGCAGGGAGGAAGGGGACARGCTGTTCTCACTGGTGGCCAGCGATAGGACGAGGGGTAATGGCCACAAGCTGAARCAYAAGAAGTTCYGTCTCCAGGTGAGGAGCAACTTCTTTACTGTTAGGGTGACAGAGCAGTGGAACAGGCTGCCCAGGGAGGTTGTGGAGTCTCCTACTCTGGAGGTCTTCAAAACCCACCTGGATGCCACCCTGTGCCACATGCTSTAGGTGTGCCTGCTTGAGCAGGAAGGTTGGACTAGATGATCTGTAGAGGTCCCTTCCAACCTTAAATATTCTGTGCATCTGTGAATTCTGTGAATCTGTATTTACTTAGAAACCTTACCTATTGCAAAGATTACAATGTGAATTTTTTACAATAAATAGCCTTTTAATTATGATAATTCAACAAAAAATGTAACCAACTGTAAAAACGGTGAATATCACAGGAGTAAACAAGTTACATTCCTTTTGTTTCCATAGAACACTATGCTCCATGAGGCAGAAATAGGAAAAGATCAAATGAATGTGCATGATAGGACAAAGAAATAAAAAAAAAAAAAGAAGGTTATACCTAAAGCAAAATAACTAAAGTAATTGCAATTTCTTTTCCTTTTCTGAAACATGGTGTAAAGCATTTAATCAAATGCACAAGAGAATGTCTATTTTGCTGATACTATGCCCTCTTGATTAATTGGTTAATTGTTAACTGATTAATTGTTAATTGATTAATTGGTTAGTTTGTTCAAACTAAAGATGTTTTCTTTGGATGCAATGCAGAATTTACATGACTGTAATATTAATCAAATATAATAACAAGAGAACAATTTATTTCTTGTTGAGTCTTGCACCAACAAAGAGTCTTAGGATGTATCCTATATGGAGGAACATAACCTCATATCCAGAGTAACTTCATTAGTAACGTCTTTTAGATATAAGTGAGGAAGGCAAGCTGGCTCCTTATGATCAACTAGTATAGATAGGTACCATACCTATCTATAGAACCATAGGTACAGTCCTATGGTGAATAATCTGTACGTAGCAATCATCTTTGATGATAAAGAGAAACATTTATTGAATTATTATGCCAGTAAAGAGTTCTTTCTGTTCACATTGTGCTAGCACCTGCAGCTWTTGAAATAGTCTTAGTATTTACATAAGGATGGGGAGGTTAATTAACACTTTCTGTACTGTTAATTCAACTATAAACCATCGTCATGACAGCAAACACCTCTACTTTCATTGGAGTGCTATAAGCTGAATTACCTCCAAAGAGAATGCAATATTACCATTTGAGTCTCTATTTATATTGAACAAAGTGTTGAGTGGCTCAAAAAAAATCATATTTTGTCCTTTCTTGGAATCAAAGATTATTCAAAAGAATATACAAAGGGCAAGAATTTTCCACAGATTTGAACGTATCCATAACTGTGGATTATCACTTCTTGATTAACTGCCTGCATTTGAAAGTTATGAAGTCATCCATGTTTCTTATGAATAAGATTCTTGCTTCTTTCAAAATATGAAATAGAAATATTTACTGAACACTTCAGTCTGTTCTTTATTTGTTACTGCTTCTGTTGTTGTTATTATCATTACCACTTCCATCTGGTATTTTTTTTTTTTCTTTCCAATATGTTCTGAATTTTTTCTTTTTCCATTTCTCTGCTAACAATTGTCTTTCCCTGATATATTCATTATTCCTTGTCACTTCACTATATGCCTCATAAGTTCCAATTTGCTTTCATTTCTATTTTGTCTTTCCCCCCTCTTTATCATATTTTCTATTACTGCTTTAAGGTTTTCATTGGAAGAAGAATGAACTTTTAGCCCAAGATGTCTGAAGATATATCACCTTGCAAGCATGCATGAAAATAATACGGCAGCTTAGAATCACAGAATCACAGAATGGTTGAGGTTGGAAGGGGCCTTTAGAGATCATCTAGTCCAATCCCCCGGTTCAAGCAGCGACACTGAGGACTGAACAAGAAAAGCTGTCTTGTGAATAGAATTGCTGTAGCATCATATATGCTTTGGCATCGCCTTTGCGGGCCCATCCTCATGGGGCTGTATGGTTTATCTCATCCCAAGTCTTAACCCTAACCCTAGCAATGGGTGTGACATGAAACCCTACCCACCATGTGGGAGATGGTGTAGCTTGAGACACAAGAGCACTGTCCCACAGCCTTGGAGGACCAGTGAATCCTGTTCCTCCCTTTACCGTTCTAATGCAAAACTTACTTCWGAGTTAGCTGGATACAGCACAGGGCTAGCTGATTACTGGCATCTGCAAGGCTATGAATCCAAAAGTTAATTGGCTCTCCTAGATTGTGTTAGTTCGCTATAAGGCGTTCACCTGAGAAATAAAGGGATCCTGATTCTGATCAACACAGACTGGAGTTCATACAATCATTCACCACACCACCACACTCTCTGAAGACTAAAAGAAAGAAATAGTTGTTACAGCAGCCACTGATCGCCTTTTTGCAAGAAGTTACAAATTTATCCTGTTAAGCACTATGTATTTTGCCTCTTCTAGTCAGGAATGTAAGCAGTATACTGTTTCTAGCATCAATTCCTCTCTTTAAAATATCAATCTCTGTAATAGTATCAATTCCTCTCTTCAGAGAAAATATGTACAAGCATAAAATAAAGCCTATATTTTAATGCTGTACAGCACCTGGCAGAATTTGCACAAAATTGAGACCTTTGGCTCTATATTTCCATCGCAGACTTCTGTCAGATCCAACAGAAAACTACATAATAAGCATGTTGGTGTTATTCAGTATATCCCTAGGGATATCAATTAATCTGGATATCACTTAGCATGCGGTATTAGTTTTATTAAATATGCAAAATTATTAATATTTCACTGCATCATTTAGTTGAATATTTAAAAAAAGATTTTATGAATCTATTATTTAAATGAGACAAAGGATTATATGGTTCTTTATGCAGAAAATACATCTCATCTCCCTTACTTTATTATCTCATTTGGTTTTAGATGAAGGATGTCGAATTGCATAATGAGGGAACCAGATCTCATTTCACCAAGACTGCTCAAACCTAATGCATGTGCTTCAAGCTTCACGGTACTTCTAAGTAATAAGACCTTATATGTCATACTTTTCTTTTGCTTATGAAATGTGGAGAAGTGCATTGTGAAGTTTCTAATTCCATGATGCTCAACTGCCTGTGACATTATTAATTGAAAAGACTACAGTATATTATGGCTTTCTGGGTTACCGTTTCTTCTTCATTTTAGCATGCATGAATTTGTTTCTTTAGGGCTTTTGGAACAAAGAAAGCAAGTGTGTGGTGCAAGAATACCTAGCAATGATGCATCAGTTACATTTTTTTATGAACAAAATGAGCATTTCAAATGCTTTCTGAAAAGCTAACCACAAATGGATTTCAGAGGTAAAACAAAGTAAGCAACCATTTTTTTTTTCTATTATTATCTGAGTTAAAGTTGACTTCCTACCAGATATCTCTGGTGATCATCACCATTCCATCACCCATTTTCATATTTTGTCATCCTTAGGTCCTCCAGACTTTATTTTAAGAGTTCCTGGTTTTTCTTATTACTAAGTATATATGGTTTCCTTTGAAATGCCYGGAGTATGTCTAATGATTCATAAACCAGTGGTGGCTAAATTCTATTGAGGCTGTAAGTCTAATGAAATGCTATGAAATCATCCAATTCTAATACCATGAGCTGAAATCTGTAATATTCCAGAACAGAAGGTCTGATTTTCTTATTTTTCTTTTTGGATGTGAGCCATCATTCTCTACGTACTGCAAGATCAAACCTCACATGCACAACTAAGTGAAAATAGCACTGTTTGCAATAACTTCTGCTGATATATTTAAGAATTTTAAATACCTACAGAAATGTGAAGCCAAGATCTTTAAACACTACTGAGCTACAATTCGTGGAGTTTTAATAGGAGTGTGATCTGTGCCTCGTCACAATGGGTCATAGATCTAGAAACATCATTTCTAAAAGGCAAGTTCAATCTAACAACACATGTTTATTACTGACTGGAAAGTCAGGATCCTTGATTTATCCCTTCCCTCTTGTTTTGGGAAAAGAAGCCTGTCAGGTCTTCCACAGACATTACTGAAGGTGTGGGGGCCTGTGGGAAGAAGGTGGTGTGTGGGACTGCAGGGATGTTGGAGGTGAATGTTTGGAGCAAGAGGTCAAAATTGCTGGGAGGTTGAGKTCACAGAATTAGCATGAGTACAGAAAGAGAGTATAATTTATTGCTTAAGAGAGAAAATGGCAGATTTGCAAAGATAATAGATCTTTAGTCCTTCTCTCACAGTTTTTCATGTAACAAATTCCATGCATTTGTAATATCTTCTCTGGGTTTGGCCTAAAAAATCAACAGGGATTGTCCTTTTTTTTTTTTTTTTTTTTTTTTTTTTTTTTTTCACTCAGCTATTATTAAAGCAAGGTGTGCGTTTTGAAATGGTGGATTGTATATGGTTAGGCTCTGATTCCATATCTTAATTTGTTTTGTTGATTCAAAAGAGAGGGTTTCACACTGGTAAGAATATGTCCCACACTTTCTAAGTAAACTCAGCATTTTGAATTCTGAACTGCCATTTTTACATTTCATAAGGAGAAAATTACAAGCTATAGCAACTTGTCCTCACTAAGGCATTTCTTGGTATGCATACAAACTTGAATTCCTAGTCTTCCATTCAAGAAATGAGTTCAGGTTCCAGTTAAATGTCTGTAATACAATATATAAGCATAATTGCAAGGCTTTAAAGTCAAGTTTTTCTAAATTAGTAAAAGAACACAATAGTTTATACAGCAGTCAAACATAAGATAAACACCCTAAAGGCATTCCACTAAGGCAAATCACATTTATTAGGCTATTCAGTCTAAGATAGCTCACCAGATGAATCCCATAGTTGTATTTAACAGCTAACTTAACTGTTAGACAGAAACTTCAAAACGAGCTGATGAAATCACTGAAAGAAAATTTGACTTGGTGRTATATTCAGCATGCAGCAATTGTTGTTTGAATATGGACTTTTGATGAACTTATTGCCTTGTTTTTAAATATTACATTTTAATGTCAAAAAAAGAGAAACTTTATTGAGCATTATTGAAACAATAAATTGATTATTTTATGAACAGTTGTTCTGAGGAATAGAATATTTTTTTCATTAGGCAGGGATTCATGTATATATCTCAAAAAAGTCTTTGGATACAGGCCTCAAAATTACCAGTGTGATTTTTGTGGAAAAGAGAAACTCTGTACCTTTTTGTAGAATCCTGAAATAGAACAAAGACGAGTTCTAATCTATTAGTCSAATCTTTTGTTAAATGTGTAAGTACAATGATCCTTGTAGAATGCCAAGATATATTAAAATGTATATCAGCAATTAGAGAGTAGGTCTTTGATACCCATCTAAGAATTTAGGTCTTTAATACTGTTAAATAATACTTGTCATACCTTAATCAAAAATGGTATTTGAATCCACAGATCCCTAAAATCTGTTATTTCATTACTGGACAACCACTAGAAGTTTTCAAAAAAATTATTTATTTTTTCAGATATTTACATTCAATATGTCCTCAAGTAACTTTTTACCTGTTCCAAAGCTTGTTTTACAATCAGTTAGTATAAATTTTCAAAAATACTGCTATGTTGTGAAGGGGTATATGATTTGGTTATGCTATACTAATTTTTTAATACTGTTTATATTTAAGAAGATAAGAAGAATTGTTTATACTTAAGAAGATTGTTTATATTTAAGAAGCTATGTCTGTTTGAATAATCTCATCACATAAAATAATGCAGGTAGTAACTGAGTGGAATAAATCTAAATATTGCAGGGAAAGGACAGGGGAAATGCTGAATCTAATGGCATAGAAACATATAAAAATCCATATATCTTATTTGAAAATCACAGTTTTACTTTATTGCAACTTTTACTTTATTGCAATGAAAAACAATTTGCTTCTTATGGAAAAGACGGATGGATACTTTCACATGCCAATGATGGTGTTTACATATGCCAGTCTCTTTGTGTTGGAGGTGTTTGGACATTTCTGGAGGAATAAATTCTAATTATCTACATAAAACTCAGATAAATAAATCTTGAACAGAGGGCTGAAGTAAGTGGTAATCTCAATCATTGGTTAATATGAATGGGTTGCTTTAATTTTTGTTGAACTAGATAGATCTGCTGTGTATTTAACCAGCATATGAACAGGATCAACTTCCAGTAGTGCTTAGGTGTCCAAAATCCTGACATATTTTGATACTATTCAGATTTTCCATCTTAATCTTGTTGTGGGGCCGTGTTCTGGGTAACAATGCTAAAATGCCTTATCTAGCATGCACGTGTACATTCTTTGAAGAATTACATAGAAGTAGGAGATCTATGAGAATACTGATCAAAAATGGCCTTGGCCATTCTCAAGCACTAGCAAAATGGAAAATTAAAACAAAGCATGCAGAATAAACAGGCACAGACTCTTAGCATRCTTGTTTTATTCATCTAGTATAAAAATAGTTTGGGGATCCTCCAGATACTTTCATTCCCTTGAAATTCTTTCTTTAAAATATAGCTCTCCTAGATTTTTTTCATTACAAGGTTTCACACTTAGTCTAATTGCATTTACRTTTTCTTTTCTGATTCCTTTTTACAGTTGGCCTAGTTGACATGATCAACATTACTTAGAATTTCACAGCCCCTAGTTAGAGGCCTGTACTTAGTGGTGTCCCCCAGGGGTCAGTTCTCGGTCCGGTCCTGTTCAACTTATTCATTAACGACCTGGATGAAGGGCTGGAGTGCTCCCTCRGCAAGTTTGCYGACRATACCAARCTGGGTGGAGTAGCTGATAGCCCTGAGGGCTGTGCTGCCATCCAGAGGGACCTGGACAGACTGGAGGACTGGGCGGCGAGAAACCTCATGAGGTTCAACAGGGGCAAGTGCAGGGTCCTGCACTTGGGGAGGAATAACCCTGGACACCAGTACAGATTAGGGGTGGACCTGCTGGAGAGCAGTCCCGCAGAGAGGTACCTGGGTGTCATGGTGGACGACAAGTTGRCCATGAGGCAGCAGTGTGCCCTGGTGGCCAAGAAGGCCAACGGGATCCTGGAGTGCATTAAGAAAAGCGTCTCCAGCAGGTCGAGGGAAGTGATCATCCCCCTCTACTCAGCCCTGGTGAGGCCACATCTGGAGTACTGCGTCCAGTTCTGGGCTCCCCAGTACAAGAGGGATGTGGAGCTGCTGKAGAGAGTCCAGCGCAGGGCTACCAGGATGATCAGGGGCCTGGAACATCTACCATATGAACAAAGGCTGAGAGAGCTGGGCCTGTTCAGCCTGGAGAAGAGGAGGCTGAGGGGGGACCTGATCAGCGTGTATAAATACCTCAAGGGAGGCAGTGAGGAGGAGGGGGGCAGCCTCTTTTCAGTGGTGGGCAGGGATAGGACTAGAGGAAATGGCTTCAAACTGAAGCATCRGAAGTTCCACAGGAACTTAAGGAAGCATTTCTTCACTGTGAGGGTGACAAAGCACTGGAACAGGCTGCCCAGAGAGGTTGTGGAGTCTCCTTCTTTGGAGATCTTTAAAACCCGCTTGGATGCAGCCCTGTGCCACGTGCTCTAGGTGACCCTGCGTGAGCAGGGGGGTTGGACTCGATGACCTCTGAGGTCCCTTCCAACCTTCGGCATTCTATGATTCTATGATTCTAAGTATCTTGACATCTATTTTCATAGGCTGTAGGGAAAAACAGGCATTTAGCTCTCTCCTGGTGTTCAAGCTGGTCATGGATAAAATGAACTCAGATTTGTTCAGATCCTTTTCCTTTGCCATTTCTTAACATTAAATCTGCACAYCTAAAAATTTCTGTCTTCTAGCTTTATGTCTTGCTTTATACTCTGTACAGAATGAGAACAAATCAATCTTTYAAATGTATTGAAATAAATTTTGTATTCTTAAAATTTCAGCCATATGCCACAAGACATATTACTTTGTAACAATGATGTATAAAATATTTAATATTGAAATTAAAATTGCATGATTACTAATAAAAGAATGAAATTTACATTATATGGAACAAAAGCCATACTAAAATGTCCCTTTTTTAGATTTTTTTTGTGGKTTTTTTTTTGTGTGTATTTGAATGTATATGAAAAWGTCTGACATAAAGCATAGCATTATTCTTTAAACTATTTTTTTCTAAATTCATTTTGGAATTAACTAAACTTTTATAGCTTTAAAAAGTCAAATCTATCTTTTTGGATTCTTTTTTTTTTTTTTTTGGGCTTTGTTTTTGTTTTTTTAAATTGGTAAACTTTCCATGACCAGAAAAAACTACTTCAAACAACTATATCAGAATATAATTTTAAAAATATGTCAGGAAAGATATTAAAAGAGACTAGTCATGTGTAAACAATGTCCTAAAATCTCACGAAGTAACAAAATGTAAGAGAAAAAGCATTTTTAACATGGATCTCCAGACAAATGCACTCAGCTTGAGCTCTTCAGATACATCATTCATCTCTGTTTTGTATCAAGTGAAATTTGTTCAGTTTGCTATTTCGACATAATGCAAGCATTTAGGTACATGAATATAAATAATTTGAAATGTGGAGTCCTAAGCACTTCCAATTCTGGTTAATAGTAATCAGCATATGGAAGAGTAACATTCATGCTGCTGCTTTGAATTATGTGTCTGTCTATGAGTTTATGTAGAGAGGTATGCTAAGATTTAAAATTATTCCTTAAATCTCTCTAAGCTAAGATGTAAGGAGTGTAAAATATTTTAATTGCACATTTAACAATATTTCTTAGATGTAGAAGCATTTAGCATGTAGAAGCATTTTATTTTTTTTATTAAAAAGATTTTAAAGGGATGCAAAAAGAAGCTGACCTCACAGAATCACAGAATCGTGGAGTGGTTGAGTTTGGAAAGGACCTCTAGAGATGATCTAGTCCAACCCCCCTTCTCCAGCAGGGACGCCTAGAGAACAGGTCACAGCGTCACATCCAGGCTGGAGATCTGKAGATCTGGAAGGTCTGGAAGATCTGGAAGATCTCCAGAGAAGGAAACTCCACAACCTCTCYGGGCAGCCTGTTCCAGGGCTCTGTCACCCACTTAGTGAAGAAGTTCTACCTCACATGGAGATGGAACTTCCTGTGTTTGAATTTATACCCAGGTTTTAATTTATACCTGTTCTCTGTATTTCACTTTTGAAACCAGCTTCTCCTCAGTTACCAGACAACTCCCTTTATCCTTTCTTTGTTTCTAATCCTCATGTCCACATTCTTTTTTAAATTTTCTATATGAAATTCCTACCTTAATTTTCAACATGAAGCTGATTAATATGTTTCTTTCCCCACTTGCACCTCCCCAACAAATTGGACAGATATTTCTTTCAATGAATGGAAAACCATTTCTTTTCTCTGCCTCTCTTCACCCTTTTTCTAAGCAATGAACAATTTCTACTATCATATTAGTATTCATGCTCATTCTCATCATTTAGTGATGACAGTAAATCAAGGCTGAAAGCATCTCTGTTTACAGTCAAATTAACATATTTCATCTAGTGTATGCAAATGCTATGTAACTTATGTTGTTTTCTTGAAGGCAAAATGTTCATTCTGTGACAGAGTTAATTACTTCCATATCCATGTTTAGCTGTGGAACAGATATATTTGTTATTTTCACTATGGCATTTGCAGTCTTCTTCCTGTCCATGAACTCGGCATATTGAATCCAAGCTGTTGAAGATGACATCATCTSTAAAGACCTTGTCATTTTAAGCGTGGTAGCTTAGCATAATAGAAAAAGAATATTATCGTGTATAGGAATAAAGAGATGTTAAAAATCAAAATAGAGATGCCGTATCTGTTCTATTATTGGTTGAATGTTAGCTAAGTTATTTCCGATTCCTTATTTGGTGTTTTTTTAAGTTATTAGTTTTCCTCACAGATGCATGGAGAACATACTCTTTCATCACATATTTAACTGCAAACCTACTAGGTACAATTGAACAATGAAATATACTGCCAATAATGTTTTCATTGCCAATAACACAAAAGTTTATTTATTCATAGTTTCATTTAGTAGCCTTGCAATGCATGAAAATTCTTGTAAGGTAACATACGAAGATTTGAAATTGGTTCTGTGTCCTAAGCACATATTTCAGCTTAAGAACCTTTCAGTAAGGGTACAAACTGAGTTACAGTCTAAGAAATATGCTATTTTTCATGGACTCATCCAGGAAAGCAAGTTTTTTCTTTCTTTTTTTGTTGAAGGTTCTGTGTCACATATGGAAATCATCAGTAAGTACCCATAGAAAGTGAAGTATCTAATAGATATGCAGATCCTGTGAAWTTAAGTTGCGAGCACAGTAATATGAAGCTCATGCCTCTGTCAAGGATGTCCATTTGCAGTTGTAGCTTTGCTAGGGGACTTAGAAACTCCAAAATATTTCTGTTGGGTCAGAAATGATATATTGACTGCCTTTGTTTAGAATTTTCCTAACTAATTCGACTAGTATGTTCAATTTGTTGCAAATAAAGTCAGGAGSAGCTCTCTCCTATTTTAGACATATTCTTAGAGAAGGATCCATAGCTTAAGTGTACTCACTTTCTAAAGAAGCATTTCTTTACAAGATGATATATTTAAGGACACAGTATTATTTTGATTCTGCAGGTTTAATGTTTATAGTTTCTAGAGAATTTCTACCAGCATAATTTGATATCCAGTGATTCAAAAAATTACTTTGCCTCATGCTCGCTGCTTCTTTTTTTGAAAGTGTTCCTGTACCCTAACAATGATCATATCAAGTAATCATATAGTATAGTAGATTTCATATAGTAGTTACTAATAAAATCACCAGGCAAAAAGCGTGAAAGATTTGAATGGCAAATGGTGTGACTTTCGGTTCTGCCTAGAAAATTGTTTACTTCCCTCCATAGGAAGTGTTCTAATACTGTGTTTTAGCTTTTGCTCAGTAATCTGCTTCCACAAGAYGTATTTTCACTGAAAGAGAGAACTAAATAAAGTAATGGAGTCATCATTTGTTGCTATTTTTATTCTGTTTCAAGCATATGAAAGCTTTAAGTCGAAAAATGATATGATAGTACTATAGGTACTATAAAAATATATATACAAATGTATTCTTTATACTTATCTTTATACTTAATAGTAAAATAATATATATAATAAAATATTATTTTAAGATCCCATGAAAATATGACATATTCAATGTACATAATATAAGCGATGTCAAAAAATTAAGATGTGGTAAAGGATCTTTCTTGACAAGAGCAACAGACTAGATAAGATACTAGCCAGAACAATTAAAAGCCAGAAAAGTAATTTCTGCAATTAAGAATTTAGCACTATATTGATAAAAAAATTATATCAATCAAGAATTTGTTTTATTTTATTTAGTTGTCAAAATCATCATAATACATGCAACTATGAAAACCTCAAAAATCTAAATTAATCTGAATTAGTAAATCACCTACTTTACCTGTACATGTCTGGAATGGACACAACAACTTAAGTTGAATTAAATTAGAAAGTCCTGGTTACCAATTATATGGATACCATAGAAAAYGTAATTTGATTTGCTTATGTGAATTATATTTAATAATCCTGATACTCAGAATCAGAATCACATCAAATTAAAAAAAAAAGGACACCTTAATTTAGATTCTTAAATTTGTATTTATTTTGTACTGATGAGGAAACACTGTTGTTTGGTAACATTTATATTTTTGTCTTTTAGCTATGTTCTTGGCTCTTCTGATAGTGAACATGAGAGGCAGAGCTACAGGAATAGCAGTTATGAATATGATAAAAACAGACTTAGCACATTATTAATTTAATAATTGAGAGGATGTTAGAAGGAAGAGTCTGTCTTTATTGATAATAATAAAAATCTAATTTATTATGTCATTATATATCATCTCCTTTATTATCTCCATTTAGCTATGTCCACATGGAGTCATTATAAACTTCATGTTATGATACGCATTAGAGGGGGATTGGAGGGAGCATGTGCAGACACACTTTTTTTTTTTTTTTTTTTGAATTTTTGCATTACAGAGATACAGGAATAAAATAGCAGTGACAGATACTCAGGAAAACAGAAGTAGTATCAATTATATAGATTTAGAAGAAAGCATTCAAATTGGGTTCCTGAAAGAGAGGGATGGACAGAGTCATAAAAATAGGAAAAATGAAGCATTTGTTGTTGTGGTTAAATATTGTACTGGGGAGGTATGCATTGGTGCTTTTTTACAGCATTGTGAAAGCAGGCTTTGAGTTTACAGTCAGTAGCAGAATGGTACATTGGCTTARCAAGGCAGTTAAACATGTGATTATGCTTTAATATTTTACGCATGAAGACTCCTGCTGACCTCTGAAGGGCTTCATCCAAAGCTTTCTTAAATGGACTTTAAGACGTGTAAGATGCTGGCTCTATGTTGCTATGTCCATTGATTTGGGGTTTCTCATAGCTGGAGATTAGTAAGAGTGGAAGAATTATGATTACAATGCTGAATATACAATTCTGAAAATGGAATATGTAATTCTTCAGTACTTCTGGCAATGAAATGGATTTAATATTTTTAAATACTTAGAAATGTTAAGAAATGAAATGTAAATTTGTTTCTCTATTAAGCCAATACATTTCCATCTAAAGTGAAGTGAAAAAGGCAGTACAGTGGGAGCTCTTCAGATTCAGACAATAGATAATATGAAAAACAGCTTTCCCAATGCATTTGTTCTTTCTTTTCCAGCTCATTTACTCTCCATCTATAAGCCTATTTGGTGCTTCTATTACACAGTGAATGGTTTTCCAATTTATGCCACACTCATTCATATTTTACTTACTGTCAGTAATAAAAAGAACACTTTTTGACTTTACAGCTTTCTATTGTCATAATTAAGTATATCTTAATTCCACTTAATTTTATCCCAATTTTAGTTCTAGGAGTGGGAGASGAGCACATTTACTTTTCTCAGCAATATTTTCAAGGAAAATCAAAATAYCTTAGTTTTCTGTAGCATCCATAAAAGATATTCGCTCAACTACGTGTGTTTCTTGCAAATCTTTTGYTTTCACCTGAAAGACTGCCCACATAGAAGGACTTTTCCCACCTGTAGCTTTTTAATCTTAAATAATTCCTGTGGTCAGCAGCAAATCTGAATATGTCAGTGTTCCTGGCGTTATACTCTGTGCACGTGCACGTGCACACAGCCACATTGCTGCTATTTACAACCCACTCCATCCTCCACCAGCCTGTTTTCCAAATCTTCTCTCTTAGGGGTTAATTTTTAATTAGTTACCTACACTGTTTGTTCCTGTTTGCATCTTTCTTACTGTTCAAGGAGGCGCAGGAGCTGCAATGATGGCTGATGTAGTTATGTTTTCATATTATCTCTTCCATTCTTTTTTTGGATGTCTTGTACCAAACTTGGAAAAATATCTGGGCAAAGCAAAACCCTTAAGATCAGCTGTCAAGGAAGGTGAGAATTCTTGGGACTCTATACACACAAAAAAATTAGTATCTCACATTCTCGGTCACCCTCTTTCGTAGTCCAAGAAGAAGAAAAAAAGATTAATAAGAAAAAAAGAGGCATATTTTGGTGCCTTATGGCCTATTTAAAAAGCAGTAACCAGGAGAAATGTGGTTAATTTTCTTGCCACTCAGAATATTGTCCTATTTCACTATCTGTTTTTTATTTTATATGATATTATGTTTTTCAAAACGTACCCCAGATGAACCTAGTACTGCGGTGCTAGAAAATTGTTAGGATAGAGGCCCATTTCCACTGCTTTAGAGACCTTTATACTTCTGTGTGKGTGACGGATTTATTTCCATTTTCCTGTACAGTGTTTTTACTTTGTAAGTGCTTTTAACAGTAACTACCCGTGGGAGGCATCTAACAGTATTATTTATAATTTCAGAAAGCAATTCTGCTAACAAATTAAATTAACTGCACATGGCAGCATTGTAAATTCCCACACTGTACCCTTGATTGGGGATCTCTTAGAAAATTCTATAAAAACTCTGTTCTCTCCTGTGACCTAAACAGCATGTTTTATGTTACTTATAGGGATACGTGGACAGAGCTCAAACACAGCAACTCTCACTCAGTCTTGTCCAGCYTGGCACATTTCTGGTCCATTTTGTCTGTGTATGAGTTTTTATTCTAATGCTGTCCTAGTCTGCTTCTGCTTTATTTTCTGACATTTCTCCTGATTTTTAAACTTCTCTCTTTCTTTTTGTTCTCAACTCCCTTCCAGTGTTAAATGATTGGGTACTTCATGTCATTTACACATGATTAAAAAAAGCAATTGTGAAAATAAGTATAAATAATGCCTTTCCTAGGGTCTTAAAGAGATATCAAAATATTGCTAGTTTCATATGACACCAGTAATTTGAGACAAACATAATTTAAAGAAAAAGGATATCATGCTGCACATACGGCCTGATTGTCCACATCACAAAAACAAACAATTTCATCTAGTGCTTGTGTAAATATCATCATGATCCTCCTGAATATGAGCATTTCAGTTTTTCAAAAATCACATACCAGGCTTGAGAAAAGAGCAGAAAAGTCACATCCTTTTCCTCATCCTCATCCACAGTCTCTTCCTCTAGTTGTAGAGGTTAAGAATAATTTCTTCTCTTGCTATTGCTTATATTGCTAGGAACCTAAATTGCCACAAGAAAAAATCTGCTTCAGCTATTCATGGAAAATCTAATGCTATCTCACTTAGCTCCACATAGTCCGCAGTCATGCTCTGTCCCTATCTCTTTTCCATGAGTTTCTCCTTAAATATCCATTGATCTTCTCCACATTTTACACTCCCGACTACTTTTACCTGGTTCCTGGTTCAAATGTTCCCAGCAGCTGTTGTGGAAAGATCATAAAGAAAGACAAAAAAGTACAAAATCAGATGGTTTGGTGTAGTGTCTGCAAACCAAATTCCAAAAATATTAGCAATGGAAAATTAGTAAGGTAAATAGCAAAAAAAAAAAAAAAAAAAAAAAAAAAAAAAGCTTCTGTTTGTTTTATCATGGAATAAACAAGTAGACAAATACTTTCCTCATAGTAATCTCTGTGAACTATCAGTTGTAGCTGCTTAGTAACAGTAACCTCAAAGTACTTTTTTTACTGCAGATTTCATGTAGAGTCTCACTGTACCAGCACTGTAGGTATCTGAGAACTAAAATAACATTTATTATGCCGTGACTACCTTAAAAATTTCAAAGGCTTCACTAATGCTTATAAGCATTTTGTGCAAATCTTGAAATGATTTAGGAGGGAGATATATTCTAATATTAATTAATATTAAAGGGGAAAAAAAAAGAAGTATCAATAGTATCRATTTCTTTTTAGGTGAAAAAATACCAGGATCTCAAAAAAATCAAGAAGAGTGAATGACTCAGCATTAGGAAGCCAACAAAAAACTCCATCTTAACTTAATATATATTTTTCAGTATCGGGGAAAGACAGATAGGCACCCAGTAAGGCATTCATCTATCATTACTTATTTAATTTCTGGTACCGTTTCTACTGTGAAAAAGTTCCTGCATTCTGCAAGGGCAGATGCATGACAATATGAAACCTCAGCTTTCCCAGGACATTTGCTGGGGGATGCAATGGGAACTACTGAGGGAACCCTAGCTCTGATACTCCCTCTGATAGGACTTGGGAWGCCTTTGCCTCAGGCCAGCCACTGTGAGGCCTGGAAGCTCTGCACTTCCATGCATCCCTCTCCAGATGCTGCCAGGGCACAAGGGATGAGCTGGTGGTTTGGTACGTTGGTCTCCCCTTCCTTACAGGTGCTCGAGGACTGCAAGAGTCAGAAGAATCCTGAGATTTCACAGGGCTGATGGGGAGCCCTAGTTGTAGATGCAGAAGGTCTGAGAGCATAAGTGCCTCCTCAGATGACTCTTCCCAGACTCCAGAGCAGCTTGTGGGGGCTCACGTGTAATCAGCTGTAGGCAAGCTGCAGCCAGCGTCCCTAGGCGTCACGTATCTGTCAGCAATTCTGTTTTCAATTAAAATGGCATTGTCAGCCCTGCAGGCATAACTGCAATGCCAGGCAGCTATGAAATTTCTCTTATGTTTATTTGTCCAGGTGCACCTGCACCTGTATCCAAAGACACAGGCACCTCCAGGCAAACAGAAATTAATGCTGTGGTCTCTCTGAGTTTTCTTTTGAAAGCCTTTGCCTTTAAGATTTCAAAACAACAAAAAAGAAATATAAGAAAAAGAGTTTCTATACCACATGCCAGAACTCAATGCGTGTCCACTTCTTCATTCAAAAAAAACCTCTGTGGTATGCAGTTCTGGGACTGCACTGATTTGTAGAGGACAATTAGGGAAACAAGATCTTTAGGTACAGTGTTAGAGGACAGCTGGRTAACTCTGTGTTTTGCTATCCAAACTAACTCTCTAGGTCTGGGTAGGTACTCTTTCCTCAGCCATACCTGATTTTCTTGCTAGAAAGGGATAGTTGAGTTTTTGTTGGTCTGGTAAAACCAGTGTAGCAGGACCTTGGAGTGACACAGGATGAGACAAACTGACTGTGCAGTTAACCTGTCAGTGATGCACTTGCTAAAGAGTTGCATTCAAGAAGCAAACCAAAAGAGATGTCTAATTTGTGTCATTGATATTTCCTGCATGTGCCTCCAGCTAGCTGCAGGACTTACTTACATTCCAGTAAGTCTCATTTCCTCATTTCCTCCTTTCCTACTGACCATTTCACCTCAGACTATGAACTGATTTCTATGATCTGGAGTCATTTATTCCAAAATTCTTCAGGTTACAAGTACAAATGAATACCTTTTTTTTTTTTTTTTTTTTTAGTTCTTGGCTGATATTATTATAGATCTTCCAGCCAGGCTTGCTGCAGGTCTGTGCTCATAGGTTTGTGCTATGAGCTTTCATGCCACCTGCTTTCACAGTATGTGTCTTCACTCATTGCTGTGCATATTTAATTCATGCCACCAGGGGCTGAAATTCATTACTATCTGTCGGTTGCTGTTTGCTTATTTTGCATGAAATGAGCCAGCTATGTCAACCCTGCTCATAGCCTATGCCTCAGAAAAGACTATAGCCAGAATTGGCACCTTTGCTGGCAACAGTCTCAGCAGAAGAACCAAGAGCTGTAAAGTCTGATGTAAACTGACAAAAATCTAAAGGAGCTCTGACATGTGAAATATCTTGAGAGTCTCCTCCAAGGATATTGCTAACTTCTCATTCCCCCATGTGAAGTGACAATCAGTAGAGTAGATGTTCAATGTAGTACTTGAATGTCTTCTGATTTTTGAATGGTAAAGTGATACTTTTCCAAAGGAAGTTTCTTTTGCTAAATTATGACAGCTTTTGTGATTATAATTTAACTTTAAGGAAAGATCACTTAGCTACATCTTTACAAGCAAGTCTGAATTTATTTGGTATTTTATCCTAARTCAGAAATTTTGGGGTTTTTTTATGATCCTACCATTAGATTTTTTAATTGGAATTGCAATTAGTAATTGTTTCTTCCAAGCCCAGGAGAATATTCAAGGTAGGCTGTAAAATCTGTTCTGTATTTAACACATAAATAGAAAGTAAACTGCTCATTGCAAAGTAATTTCTATCAGCATGTGAAATGTTGCACTCAGCTTCTATCTCCTCCACCCTTGTAACTTTACCTAATATTAATATATTCAAGCATTCTTTCATGGACTACATCATTTCTACATAATTGATGTTAAAAATGTAATTTTCTAGAACTGATGGATAACCAGTTGTTTATTCATTGTATATGGGGGCTTTACTTTCCAAAATAGATTTTTAATAGACATCACATCAATTAATAGGTTTTTACCAGTCTTTGAAGATTAACTGAAAGCTGACTACTATTAAGAAGAACAGAACTCTGCTCTTTGGGCAGAAGTCTGACTGCTGTTATGAAAAATTTTTTTGACATCAATAATTATTTGATTTCTGTTTTTTTCTCCTATGTAGGCTGGGCTGAAATTACTTCACTAATATCTGGAGTCTTCAGATTTCCTTGATTGCAGTCAATGAGGCTTTTGACCTTAAGAAGGCAAGTRGAAGGCTCATTAACCGGCAAGGTCTTGGGAATATGAACACTGAGTTTCTGTGCCCTGCATCTGGATCAACTACTTTTATCACTTGTCACTTTTCTTTGATAGTTGCCTACATTCTTGGTATTGAATATTATGAAATGATGTGCCACCGATGGAGAGCATCATCCACTATTTGTTAAAAGACCTCAGAAAATAGCTCTGAATGATTGTATGGAAGTGGTCAAGGATAGGAACATCAGGCAGCTGTGTTCTTCATCTTGTTCTAGCCCAGTATATGAGATTTTTACCATTACTTATGGTAGGCCACAGCCTTTGAATCAACTGAAAGTGCAGGGATTCAGGACCTATCTGGATTTGTCTTGTCCTGAGCTTGTTTTAAAAATTTATAGTGTTTCTCTACTATTCATTATAAGATTTTAAGTGTAGCAGCTTTGGTTTTGTCAGATTTGGGTTATTTGACACTGAATTACAGTGACTGAGGAGGTGGAACAACTCTCTTGTCTCTCATTAGGATGACAGACCCCCAAATATTTATGAATTTGGCCTAATTTAAAGCTTTTCAAGACTGAAAATTTTCCTAAACATTCTAATAATATTCAGCTAAAATCRCCATTAAAGTTGTTTAATGGAGCTATTGCTTATGCAATTAAAAAATATATATAGGAATTTGTTCACTCAAATCCATCCCTGCTGAACTAARTATCCAAATGATAGCAGCTGTTGAGCATTTTAGATCACTCAGAAAATGCAATAAAAATCTGTTGTCATACTTGAAGTGCCCAGTTATTACATATAACCATTACATTAATTTAAAATTTTTTAGTTTAACAGAAGTGTCCAATAAGTCTGACAACAATTGAAAACTATTGCTGCTGATGGTAGGCAATACATAACTGTGAAAAATAGCAAATGCTCTAATTTTTGAAATGAACAGTGATATAAAGCCTCAGTTGTGCCTTTGTCAGCTGCCTGCAATGTGTGATGAATCTCACAAAGTGATGGGATGAGAAATCATTTGTCTTTCTCTTTTTTTTTTTTAAAAAACTTGCAACTACACTCACTTGCAAAGCAAAGCAATCCTTAGTCTCCCTTGCTGCAGTAAGACCCTTCTCACATAGGTGGGTGCAGGCCATAACAAGGCAAGGTACCTTAGCTTCTCTATCATCTTTGCTCTGAGACAAGAAAATCTAGCTCTTTCCAAGACAATTCCCGTTCCCATAATTTCTTTTCTAATGGAGCAGCCGCACACTTTTTGCTTAAATCAAGGTGCACTGGGGTAGCAGAAGCAGCAGGGCTGTGGGAGGAAGGAAGGTCTGGAGGGTGCAAGTTAGACTAGATTATTTTGGACCATGAATTCTCAGATTTAATTGTTTTCCACATGAATACAGAGATCAATATTTCCCTTGTGTCCGTTTGCTGATGGGGCTTGTCCAGCCTGGCAGACCATCTCTGAGAGGTAGCTGAGAGCTCACAGGGTCAGCTCTCTTTGTCAGCCCATAGAGGAAGCAGAGCAGGGAGAACACGGATGTTTCTGATTCTCTGGCTCTGTTGGCTCTATCAACATCACTCTTCACTCTTAGATCAAATTCAGGGTTTCTCTAAGATACACCTACAACCAATGCTCTGTGGGAACTCTTTGAGGAGCAAAACCTCCCCRTTGTTTTAGTGATGGAAACACTACCTGGAAGGGTATGGGAGGTTTATTTTGTTTGTTCTTTTAATATTCTTTGCTTATCCCATAGATGACCTTTCAGTCTAGGTACAATGTGACATTAACCAAACCAAAGAGAAAAGGTTTGTGATATTTGCTAATGACTTCTGTTGATCTGGGAAAATTTATAATAATTCACATTAACTCACTAATGCATACAGAGTGAAATGCATATTCATTTAGATTAGTTTATAGGATTAAAGGGGTTTACAGAAGCATTAAATCTGTAGACTTAAGTAATAATGTCTGAAAGCTAAGTCTTACTTAAATGTTTTTTTTAATGTTGTAAAATTTATAAAAAAATCAAAAATTAGAAGGAACATTGACGTATTTCCTTAACTTCAAGGTATGAAGTTGCTATAAGTATTACATAGATTGAATTGGAAAGTTCATCAAGAATGTGCATCACAGAAATGTTCGCTTCACTTGCATAAGTGCAGCTGTCATCACTGAAATATAATGATGAATTGTATGGTCTTGAACCAGATGAGCTGGAAAATGTTTCCTGGGCATAAAAGAAACCTTTATTATATAAGCATATCTGCTTATATGTAGTATATCTAGTTTGGGAAATAATAGGAATTTGTAKCAATCTTTGGACTACAGATGACACTGAAGAATATTCTTTGTAGCTCAGTATGAGATTTCTCACATGAAGGTCATATTGCAATGATTTACTTGTCTCCAGAGCAGGCTGCCAATTTTTCTTTAAGGATACTCTAGCACTTGTGTTTCTAATCAATGTATAGTAATTATATGGCTATACTTTGCCTCGATAGTGCTCACCAAACCTAAGTCAACGTCATTGGCTTTTTCTGTAGCTGAATTTGCTTGTTGAAATGATGGGGATATTTTTTTGCTTGTGTACTACATTATGGCTCAAATTTCCGCAATACTTTGCTACAGACACTTTTCATTTTTCACGGTTTTGTCAATGAACTCTATGCTCTTTATTCTAGTTAGTGGCGTTTGGAATTAAATTGTAGATACTTTCATTCAACCAATTCTTTTATTCGAGAGTTTCATTAAATGTACAGTAAAGCGAGACAATGAATTTTTATTAAAGTCTTTTGTACTTCATTAGAAATCCCTAGTCCCCTCCACATCCTCCCACCATCAATTTTGACTCTCAGGATTTCATGTTATTGTACTGAATTGTTCCAAAAACCATTATGCAACTATGAGTCATCTAAATGATGAGTACTTAAGACAATTTAATTTATAGTACTTATTTTCAGAAGTTAGCTATAAGTGCTGCCTACTCAACAGCTTTAARATGCTTCTGTAAGGCACATCTTGTTGGTAGCAGTAATGAAGTATAAATATACTTATATACTGCAAATCCATTTCTTGGGCTTATTAATGATTGTATTGCCCACTAAATATAGATTCCTGCAATGAATGRCAAGTTGCACAGATTCTCTTTTGTTTGTCTAAACATGTTGGTCACTGTTCATAGGGATTCCCAAGGAGGTTATATGTAGCATCTCGGATATCTCAATTTTTTTTGAACATGGGTATCTTTAGTGCTAAGGCAAAAGATGATTCTCCCTCTCCTCCTCAGAAAATACTGTAATTCAGATATTTCTGGAAAAAAAAAGCAAGCATTTGGGAAGTACTTTCAAATGACCAGAACATTTGTAAACTGATGTGAGTGGGTTTTGATGATATGAATCTTATAGTTAAAAATCAGGTAATCTGAAGTAATTCAATCTTTAGCCCAAATTCAGTTGTACCCCACATTAGTAATAAATAGACATCAGGTTCAGCTATCAGAATCAGATATGTGTGGGTTGTGAAATTCTCCTTCTTTACTTTGATCACTCAAATCCAATCAATTTCATGCAAAATAAATGTAAAATTTATTATCTCTTTTGCATCTGATGCACAAAGTTTTTTTTCATTTTTTTTAAAGCATTTTGCCAGTTCCCTCTGAGAAGAAAGATGTTTATGAATATTGGTCACTCCGTAATCATACTGTGTTATCTTGTAATTTTCTTATCAAATATGTTTGCATGCTTTAAGGCAGTAAACTCAATCCAAAGGTAATGATATATACTTAACTTGCATAGCAAGTGCCATCTTCTAAGTCATAAAACTGCGTTAAAATTCAGTTAATTATTATCTAAAGACACACTGGGTTTAAAGTTGCAGCGTCACAGAAGCCATGTTTCATTTAAGCTGCAAATTCTGAACGTGTGATTCTAAGCGACGTGTTTCCAAGTGATACGTGTGAATGCTGCTTTTTCCAGGATGCTTCATGACAAATAGTAGATAATTCAAGTAAATCTTTTCCAAGTGAAAACTTGGATGGTGGTATAGCCAATGAACCAGTTGGTGTTCGTCTGTGTGCTATGTGGCTTTGCTCCTGTGAATATTCGGYCAGCTTCAGGAACTGAATTCCAGTGTGATGGCTCCCCTGCTCCTTCTGGAGAATTGTGCGTTTTTGCTAACCAGTGYGGAGGCAGCAGTGATGCAAAAAAATGTGAGTAGCAGTGGGTTTCATCTTAAGTGCGATGCAGTTTGAACCTGGGAGGAGTGAGATTTGGAGGGGAAATTTCATGTTAGAAAAGTACTACGAAAATCTTTCTTACCCTCTTCTCCATCTGATTTTCTAAAATTTCTGAATTCTGAATTGATAGCCCTTGATTAATCTTTGCAACATTGAGATGCTGTAAATATGTTAGTTTCCACTTACCTTAGAGAATTTGAGAGTGCACTTGAACTTGTCTGAATTAACTTGCACCGGAAAGCTACTATTCTCATAATATAAACATACTTTGCAAATGATTCCATATGATGCATAAAATAGTTCTGCTCTTTGGTGTATCCTTTTTCTGAAGTATAAAAACTCATAATTTTAGCTAAATCAAACTCATAATTTTAGCTAAAGCATTAGACAGCTTCTCTCATTCAACATGCAACAAAGAAAGATACTGTATTTGCTATTTTGGGTTTTAGCTTCACATTTAAGTACAAGCAATCTTTAGATGATCTGTATGTTTTCTGACTCTGAAAAAGCCTAATTAGACCAATAATGTGATGATTATATTCAGTTSATCAGTGTGTTTGTGATCAGTGCATTCGGTGGAAAACTTGGAGAAACAGCAGCAACTTAACTTTGTGCCCCTCATATTGCAAATGTGTGTCAAGATGCCTGGAGTTCTGCTTGCGCCAATATGACTCTTGGTTTAATCTAAAAAAGACAAATATATATGTCTGGTACAGGAGCCTAAAATCAACTCTAGCATACTTGATCTGTTTTTCTCTTACTTTCATAATTTTATTATGCTAACTAAAATATAACCAGGTAGAAAAGGATGATGCCACTGGCTGAAAACTACAACTGTTCTATCTCTTGTGTCTTACTAATACATCTAAGTTTAATGTATCTTCTATCACTTGCAAAATTTACAGTTGTATGTGATATTTTACTGCATAGGCTTGAAAGTCTCCTTGTGTTTGGTCTTGGTTTCACTACAAACTTTTCCTCTGGGCAGGTTTCCATAAAGCAATTTCTACTATGTTTGCAGAATGAGCGGCAAGATATGCAATATGCACTCTTCTGTTAATTTTTATGAAGGCTTTTTACACCATAAAGTATAAGCATTTACACCATAAGCAATATAGTGCTACAAAACAATGCTCTCTATGAAAATAGGACAAAAATAGAAAATAATGGTAAGATATTTGTTTGCATAAATTGTTGCCAGTGGGCAATGCAACAAAACTTAATACCAAATAATGTTGTATTTAAATTGAAGTTGAGCATTAGGTGTCAAATTGGGCTTTGAATGTAAGTTGTGGATTCTAGGATTGCTTTGGTTTATGGTCTGGATCACATGAGTAAGGAATTTAGTTCTCAGTTGCAAAGAATCAGAGTGTTGTTTTGAATATTTTTGCCAAGTTATTGTTTTCATTTTTTAACAAGTTGTTGTTTTCAGGGATGGAATTTCAGATGACTCTTTCAATGCCATTTTGCACTTGTGAGTGACGAGGTCGGTTTGTGCTTTGCTCACAGTATGAGGAAAGCAGTGTCACTACAGTCACTTTGAGATGTAGACTTTAAATATTTGTTTTCTTTGCAAGAAATTCTGCAAAAAGGTCTAGAAACCCCCCCCTTTTTTTTTTCTTCTGCCCTCTCTCTTTCAAAGCAATAACTTTTTTTTTTTTGTAAATCTGTATTTCAGAAAAAAAGTTATATTGAATTGCTTTCAAGATAGATGTTCTGTGAAAATGACTCTATCCTTTAAAACGTAATCATGAATGATTAAGGTTTTAAATGTAAAAAGAAACTGTGCTTATTACTCTGTACTTGTTGATTTTAAATTGTTTTTTTTTTTCTAACCATGAGAACATTCCTGTGAAATTATTGAACATATTTTAGGTGTTTTATGTAACATGAGGTGCTCCAGCAGTACTTGTTTTTGATGAACCGTTGATGTGCTTTTCAATCACTTAAAGAGCTAAAGAATAAAAACAGCAGTAAAAAGTTGGCTGATGAATCAGCCAATCTGCACATTAACTTGAGTCTTAAATGCTTTCATGAATTATGTTTTTCCCCTTTCTTGCCTTATAATTAACTGTTGCAGTAAGTTGTTGTGAATATGAAAGCCATGAAATTGGACATCATAGCGTGACTATAAACGTAGCAGTTGCAATTTTATTTAAAAAGATCAGTGAACTGTGGCAATCTAACCTAGAATATAGAATAGTCCGAAAGTGTTGTCAGCAGGCTTGAGGTGAGCACTAATTTGGGAGGAAGCACAAAGAGTCTCTAGGTCTCACATTTAAACCATTTAAACAGAAATACTAATTGGAAAGCAGAGTCTCAGCCTGCTCTTCTCCTCAACATCAGGGGAAAAACAGATGAACTAAAAGGTGACACAGTGCATGAAATCTGAAGACAATCTTGGTATAGTTCCCTGCTGTTTAGGATGGAGGTGAAAAAAACCTGCTGTCCCTCTCCCTTTCCTTGGAAGAACTGTTCCACCAGGCTGGATCCATTGCTGGGAGCACACATTTTGCACCCTTTTTCTAAACTCTGTCACCCAAGGGGGAAATATGAGAGGGCAGGAGAAACAGTTCTTACCCACCATATTAGACTATGCTCTCTAGAAGAACAAGCCAGTGGGAAGGCAAAGAGGGAGGAAAGCATGTGTTGTAGCATGTGTTACTCTGAGCACTGCATGTTTTCTCTGGTGAGTGTGTTTTGTGTTAAGGTAGCCGATTATCAAGCAGAATAAGCCCTGGTAAACTTTGTAGCATGGCAGATGACAAGAGCCTCACCTCTCTGCTATTAGGCCCTATGGGCTTTTGGGGACCAGGCTCCTAATCTGAACATATACCCAGTAAGTCAAAGCATTCTTACACAGTTTTATTGTTGTTGTTTTTTAAGATTCTTCCTCTGAAAAGTGTGACTTTGAAACTGACTTGTGCCAAACCTTTCCTGAACTGAATTTACAACCTGGATGGATTAGAAGAAATGGCCGATCTGGTTTGGGGCCACCTTACTCCGACCGTACTGGGAATGACACTGGTAAGAATCTTCAAGTCCTTTGAAGGAAGCACGAACTTATATAATGTATATTATGTGTGTGTCTATTTTTTGTACTCAAATTTCTTGATAGTTCAGGTGAATTCAGCCACCTGTTTTTGAGATAAAATGGAGAGATGTCGGGGCTTTTACACAACTGTAATTGCAATCGCCCATATCCCCAGAAAAAAAGATCTGTAAAGCCGCTCTTTGAGAAATAAAGAATGAGCCATCAAGACTTATGTCAATATGCATTGACTCTCCATCAGTCAGCTCGGCCTGTTTTGGAGATATGTGGTTATAATTTCTGTCTTGATAGCTGCAAACTGTGGAAGTGAGAACTGGATCCTCCTGTTTGAGATCTATTTACATCTCTTCTTGGATTGGCTTGAATGCCCAGAGTATACATGTCAATTATCTGTGAATAATATTACTATTCCATATATTTTTGGTGGAGAGAAGGTGACTTTGGATCTGGGAATTGGAAGAGCTTTAATAGCGTGTGTGAGCCAGTTTCTCTCTCAATGTTATTACATTTCCACTTTGCATCAAAGATTGTCCCTCAGCTAGGCAATTAATTGTCCCCATACATCCTGTCTTATGCTTGTCCAATCTCCAAGTTAACCTTATTTTCTAAAACTTGTTTTCTTCTTTCCCTAGTACAAGAATTTCTTGACCCTTTTTTTTTAAGCTGACTCAACATTTGTTCTGTTTGTCTGTTTTTAAAGCTGCAGTGCACCTTTTCCACTTTACAGAACCAGTGTTGTAAGAAAGCAAGGAAGGAAGGAAAGAATTAGATGGGCATTCTCTATCACAGTAGAAATGTGGGCTGGATGAAATAGTCACTGCAAAAAAATTGTAAAGTTTTTCATTTACAATATATATAATATATTCCCACAAGTCCTCATTCTATAGCAGAAAACTTTCATGATATTCCACGATCATGAAGCTTCACCCATGCAATGTACTTCTAACACTTTCACTCTTTGCTAATGTGTATGCTATGCTTCTGAAAATAAGAATCTTTTTGAGGAGTGCTGAGTTAAACTAATATTATTGCAAAAAACAGAGCTACTATCCAGGACATTTTGACAGCGTTAGGTTTTAATCTCAAGTATGAAAGCAGTGAAACATTTTGTCTTTAAAACAATAATATCAAAAAGCAGATAAAATACAAATACTGTGGAATAAAAATATAATGAACTCTAGGATAGGGTCAAATTAAGCAACCAGGCAATATAGTCTTGCTCTAGCTGCAGATTCTAGGGCATTATATTTTGTTTAGTAGCATATAGCAGTCTTTCAAGAGGTAACAAAGAGCTTTAAATCTTCTTGCCTAAATCCAATGAAGGACACACTCATTTTGCTAAGAACTTGTGAGGAGAGAGAAAGGCGGAAGAGATGGCTTAGGTAGGCATTCAAAACTAGCACAAGAGTGAGAACCAACAACTTCAAGTGTTTAGTACAGAGCTTGCAAAGCTGCTCAGTCAGAGGGAAAGAGATCACCCATATATTCCTGTCCACTGGTCCTGTGAGTTCAGTCAACATTATGTCTGCCATGTCTAAACTGAATTGCAGCCAAATTTGTGTAAGTTCTAATGGTCATTTATCTCCTTATAGTAACTCATAACCTTTTCCTACTGCTGAGCTATACTGAGCTATAGCTTTTTTTTTTTTTTTTAACTTAAAAAAAAACCTTTTTTTTTTTACTTTTACTTTTTTTTTTTTAACTTAAAAAACAGAAAAGGCATTGTATGGCAACAATTGAGTCCTATTGCATGATATTAAAGGCAGTGATATCTGCCCTCATGATAAGTAATTGTGTGCACATTAACACAAAGAGCAAAGTTCATGAGGCAGATGTAATGCCCTTGAAGATTTACGTAATCATTTACTAGAACCCAACTGGTTTTCTTTAGCTTTCTCTTTCTCCTTTTGGTTCTTATTTTCACTGATAACATACCTGGACAAGCTGATGAAACTATTCTAAAGAGCTGGTTTTTTACTCATTGAAATCTGAGTTAATCTGCAGAGTTAAAATGCAGAATTACTTTCAAAGAAGTTTTAAGAAAATCACCATTTCTGTCCCATCTATGTTAGGTTAATCCTGTGGCAGATGAAACCTGATTTTTGCATGTAAGTCTCAGATACATTTGATTTAGAAAACTAAAAGAAAAAAGTTCAGTATTTACGGGTAGCATGGACAGCAAGCCCTTTGTATGGGGAGGACAAAATCTCCACTCTGTAACAAGGTATTTTCCTGTACAATCCCAACCCAGGCCCATATTTAATTTCATTTTCCCAAGCAATGCTGCCTGTTTTAATAAATCTGTCTTATTGATGACAATGGTTGCTCTTTTTAATGCAAAAAATATGCAATATCCTTAATAATTGTGATTCGAGTTCTTCAACTAGCTTACTAAGCAAATCTTAGCTTTGTTCAAAAAATTGGCATTTATTAACTGAGTGTTCAGTCTATCTACACATAAAAATTTTGAAAGCCTACTTGATATTTCGTCTGAAACATAAAGAGAAGTGCTGTGTCAATATTTAATATGAACAAAAGCTCTGCACCCAATGGTTGCGATTGTGGTGTGAATCCTTTCTGAGGAAAAAATGTCTCGTCTTTTGTTAGTAATTTGTACCTGTGTGTTTATCCCTGTTCTACTTTTTTTTTTTTTTTTTTTTTTCCAAACTACTTAACGTTTTTGATTCTTCTTACTAGCTTATTTCCTCTCATGGCCTTCTGAAATGGGATCCTCCTCTGCAACTTTAAGGAGCCATGCTTTCCTTCCAACTGGAAAAGAACATATTTGCCAGGTATTTTGATGTATAGTCCTGGTAATCTGTCTTTTGTCACAGTGCTTCCCTGGAATAATCAGACATTTTTGTCCTAGATTAAGTTTTATTATTGGATCGGTCAAATTAATGCAACATTGATGGTGGGGCTTCGAGAGCACCCTGAGGATACCGTTAAAAATATCTGGCAAGATTCAGGAAAACGGCAAAATCAATGGATAGCAAATATGATCACAATCAACAGCACTGAAAAATATGAGGTTAGTATATTGCACTCAGGAAATATTTTATAAATCATGTTTTGTAATAGGGCAAAACTCAGTGAAGATAAATATCTTGTACATGGGAAGTATTACCATAAGAGAAGCCATTAGGAAGCTCATGAGTGATAATAACAAATATTGCTTTTTCTCATCTCAACAATGTTAATACTAACACAAAATCTCGTTTAACTGTGCATATATATATGTACAGTTTAAGCTGTGCATATATTTAAATTGGTGCCTGACCATAGGAAAAATACACTTAGGAGCTTAACTTTGATTACTCTTTTCTCTTACGCTCTAGCTAACTGCACTGTTAAACTGGAAACTTAATTTATAAATATTTTCTGAGAGTTTCTACAGGCACATTCCTGGTGACATACTTTGAATTTAACTATTCATTACAGATTTACTATTCATTGTAGCTTTGAGCATTTATCACAGAACACAAGCATACGGTTCTATAATGCTCAGAATTGCTGAAAAATAATGCAAGTCTCACAGACTATTCTAATATTTTTATATATTCATTTACACAAAACATTAGCACAATAAATGTAACTCAGGGCGATAGTATCAGAGAAAATGTATGCTCCCTATTATGCAAAATACTGGAGGGGAACAGAGGAAAACAGAAGCAAATTGCATATATTTTCTTCTACAGAGTTGGATACTGTGAGGAGTTGGTTAGCATGCCAACTCACAGGCATTCTTAGGGTAAGCACAACCTCATTTCAGTAAACTGAGAGAATAACATCATTACCTGACTTGTAACATTGTGCTTAAGGACACAAGATCGAAATTTTGAAAACAGTATTTACCTTCTCAGCCATTGACTGAAAATATATATTATGAAATAAATGTATCTAATTCGATAACTTGCCTTTGTCTGAGTGGACATGCTGCAATGAGATTATATTGGCAAGATGTAGAAAATTGACTGGATCTAGGGACAGTTACTGTGTTTGGAATCTTCTTCCTTAAAATTTCTGGATCAAATCTTAATTAGATTGTGTCTGAGGCTAACAAACATTGCTACCCTTTAGCCAAAGGATAAAGCTCTGTAAAGAGAACTGATGGGCACAGTTCATCTCTAAAGAGGCAGACATCAAACTTACAATTGGCTCCAGAGGGTAGCCAGGCACCTCACCAAATACAGCAGTTGAAGCTGAGCAACTTGTACTCTTCTGTTTTGCATTTTCCCACCAGTGACATTTTTCAGGATGTTGGTCATTCAAATGAATATAACTCAGCTGACCTTCAGAACATGTCATTTTGAAACTACAAGGTCTTCAGACTTATAGGGATGTCTGTAGCATTTTTTAACAGTGGCCAAGTTGTGCAAAAATGTAGTAGGAAAAACAGAGTAAAATTTCCAAGCTACTGCGTTTCACTGTATAAACCCATATATAAATAAACCTATATATAAATAGTCAATTAAAATTGAGTGTGATATGGTGACATTAATATTTTGTACAACAATTACTCTTTCCAAGTATACAGCAATATGAAAGATAGTGATAAGTCAACAAGAACAAGCACTTCAGCAATTTAAAATAAAAACTGGTATCAGGATTGCCCCTTCCTTCCTAATATTGCATTTCAAAGAGCTGCATTTTTCCATGGAGTTTCTCTCATCAGCTGTTGCATAAACTCACAAGATGGCATTGTTTCTTAACAATACTATACTAGAAAATGTAGTTGTTCCAGGTACCTGCTAGCACTGCTCTGTTTGGAATACTTGTTAAAGAAAGTGGTTCCTGGCCTTTCTTCTATTTGCTGTACTGGAAAAAGAAAAAAAAAATCATGTGCGTCACTAACTTTCATTGGTGATGTGCCAAGACACATTCCCTAGTCAGATAATACAAAGACCACTTCATAAACTGTAATGCTTCTTGTGCAGGTCATGTATAGTTGAGGAAAGGGAAAGGGAAAGGGAAAGTGAGAGGAGAGGAGAGGAGAGGAGAGGAGAG
>NW_020455455.1:4179963-4213695 GCF_003342845.1 Nothoprocta perdicaria
GGAGAGGAGAGGAGAGGAGAGGAGAGGAGAGGAGAGACTCCAAAACAGGAGACCCCTCCCCCCAACAAGAAGATACTCTTGTTCAGGGTTTCAGGAGTCAGTTAACATTTCTTTCCCTGAAGTAAGACAGAAACATAGTGGTCATCCCCTTGTCTGAATATTATAATCCTGTACTGTAGATATCATTCTCTAGTTGATAATAATTTCTGGGATAAATCTTTTTTTTTTTTTTTTCTGGGTATGATCTTGCACACTTAACCCGTTTGCAAAATCGCTACTTAACCATAAATTTAATGTCTGACACTATTATCTAGCATTATCCTGCACCCAAATATACTAAGAGGCAAAATCTGACTCTTAGTTTTATGCCTCCAGGATTCTGGGAGACTAGGACTGTAACATATCAAAACAAGGCTCTGGAATAATTTAGAAAATGTTATTTGTATGTTTGATTTCTAGGCATTCCATTTCCTGAAAAGGCTGGACTTCAGAAACTCTTTTCAATAGTCCATGAAGAAAGAAGGGAGTTCAGAGCAAGAGGCTAATTTTCATGCTTTGAATTACAGTATACCCACATTTATCTCTAATGTTAGGTAGTTAGAATCGCCCCTACTTTCCAAAGTTGTTCCCTCAAGCCACTTTTTACTTCACTGCAGACAAAATGGGTTAGTCTCCACATTTGCAAAGTAGTCTAGATAACAACTTGCCCCAAAGACAAAATGTAAAATACTAGTAACTTTAGTTACATGGAAGATTCTGATGGGAGAGGATTCTCATAGTGTTAGAGCAAAATGACTGTTGAATTTTACTTTTCAATCTGGGTCCGTTTCAAAGTCCAATTTATTTAAAAACAAGCTGATGAAAAGATTGTGTCTGATTGCTGTATGTTGTCTTGATTTTGCTTTATATCTGTCTGTTAAATTCTGGAAAAAACAACAAAATTTCACATTTCCAGTCTCTGATAGAAGAATGGCTTGATAATACACAAACTCTTTCTGTATGGTAATTATCATGATCCTGCCTTAGATTTTAATGTATTTTATTGTGGTTTCCAAGAGACCCTTTCAGTTAAATGCAATTTCATTTTTGATTTAGACAGAAGATTAGGCTAAATATCTAGGCTGACAAGTCACAGATGTGTGCAGAAAGCCCAGATGCTAGTCCTCCAAAACTGTTGTGTATGATTTGTGTTCTCATATTTCTAATGCTAACTGTATGAATTAGCTTTTGTGCTCTCTCTCTAAGTCTCAATATGTACATGTGTACATGTAAAATGTGTATATATGATTTTGAATGCCTAGAGAATCTTGGAATATCTCTGTGATGCTGGTGAATATAATTTACTATTGATCTGCTGTTAAACTCTGCAGGTTATTTTTTGGGGGCTGGTAGAGATGCAGAGACAAAATGAAACTATTGCCGTTGATGATATTTCTTTTGGTGAAGGATGTTTTCCAGAATTTGGTAAGAATTTCTTTTTCTCTTTTTTTTTTTTTTTTTTCAGTAGACAGATAATTTTATTCTGTCTTTTGCCTTGATTCTTGAGAGATTCTCTTGAGAGAATACAAAGGCAAATCTGCTACTGAAAGCTTTCTTAGCCCTGTAATTGTTTCCATGTGCTTTATTTTCATTCCTCTAAACCATCAGCTGTCATATTACACATAAATACAATTGCAAAGAACACTACTATCAGAAAACTGGTATAGTACAAATGCATTAGGAACTTCCTAAGGCTAAAAGAGTACAAAATCCTCAGCGGGCAGAAAATATATACTGTTCTTTACCAAAGAATCAATGTATTCAGCTGGCTCTGGAAAAGCTTTGGAGATAACTTTATGAAAATTCCCAAGGCACTTGTGTGTGTTTTTTAAATGCTTGAAGGTCCTGGTCCTCAGCCGGAATGGAGACACTTTGTTCTGTTCCACTATCTCCAAACAGCTGCAGTGTCAAGTTTCTTCAGCAAAGCATTTCACATTTTCCTTTTTTTTTTTTTTTTTTTTTCAACTCACTGTATTTTCATGGGAAAAACATGAAGACCGTTCTAGCATTTAGATTTCTCATTGCTCTCAAGTACTCAAGATTGTACAGTGGCACACATGGTACCACATAAGGTTAGTGTGATGCAAAACATCCTCTTTCTTTTCCCCAGTTGAGAGTCTTAAATTTAGCTTGCTATGGTAATATGAGGTACGGAATCCATTGACGCAGACTCTTCAAGATTCAACACATAACTTTGTACGCTATAGTCTAAACTAGAGGTTCTTAGACATCCTACTGGGAAGTACTGTTACGAATAGATGCACACAATCATTATTATGAGTGCTGAGGAATTATAGGCAGATTGCAGTAAAACCAAAATACAAAGCTTAGCCTGAAAATTCAGGGCTGTAGATATAACTATTTCAAATAAATATATTTTAGGGAAATAAAATTTCAGGTAAGTAAATTTGCTAATATAAACCTCTCCATGTTTCACCTTTCTTGCAATGGGGAATTATGGGAATAAAAGTGATATGCTTATATAAATTTCTTCCTTTTCTATTTTGTAGTGTCTTTCTAGCAGTACTAGTAAAAAGTGAAAGGATGCTAATTTAAAACTTTAGCATACTTGCCTGTAAAGTAAGGTTAGTTTAGAGTGTACCTTTTTTGAAAAATGAGTTTGAAACTGACAGTGAAAACATCAATGCAGATGGGTGATTTCTCCCCAGCTCCTCTTTGTTCCTCAGAGGATTCTTGCAGATAAAAAGAAAGTGGAAAAAAAGCATTGCTAGATCTTGTCAACTGATATGCTTGCTTAACCAGTTCCTGCAGGTGAATATATATATATATATACATATATATTCAAATATGTTGGCTTTTTCATAAACAAGTGCTTCTAAAGCAAATAAAAATGAAAACAGCATCAAGTACAGAGATGAAATAATATAGAATAATTATAATAATATAGAATATAGATAGATGAAATAATAAGAAGAACTTCTTCAAATATATCAATGGCAAAAAAAAGACCAGGGAAAACGTGGGTCCACTGATGAACGGGGTGGATGCCCTGGTTACAAAAGACACAGAAAAAGCAGAGTTACTGAATGCTTTTTTTGCTTCAGTGTTTACCAAGGGCATCCTTCTGAAAACCCAGACCCTAGGGACAAGAGAAGAAGCCTGGAGAGAGGAAGACTTGCCCTGGGTAGAGGAAGAGTAGGCCAGAGAGCACTTAGGGAGACTTGATTCCCACAAATCCATGGGCCCTGATGGGATGAACCCCAGAGTGCTGTGTGAGCTGGTGGATGCTATTGCTAAGCTACTCTCCATCATCTTTGAAAGGTCCTGGAGAATGAGGTAGGGGCCTGAGGACGGGAAGAAAATCAATGTCATGCTGRTCTTCAAAAAGGGCAAGAAGGAGGACCTAGGCAACTGCAGGTCAGTCAGCCTCACCTCCATCCCTGGAAAAGTGATGGAACAGCTCATCCTGGCTGCTGTCTCCAGGTGCATGGAGGACAAGACTCAGGAGTAGCCAGCATGAATTCAGCAAGGGGAAATAATGCTTGACTAACCTGATAGCCTTCTATGATGGAACGACTAGCTGGATAGATGAGGGGAGAGCGGTGGATGTCATCTATCTGGACTTCAGCAAGGCTTTTCATACTATCCCTCATAGCATCCTCCTGAGAAAGCTCCAAAGGTGTGGGATAGATGAGTAGACAGTGAGGTGGATTGAGAACTCCTGGATGGCAGAGGTCAGAGGGTGGTGGTCAGTGGTGCGGAGTCCAGTTGGAGACCTGTAGTTATCAGTGTCCCCCAAGGGTCAGTCCTTGGTCCAGTCCTGTTCAACTTATTTGTTAATGACCTGGATGAAGGGACTGAGTGCCCCCTCAACAAGTTTGCTAATGATACAAAACTGGGAGGAGTAGCTGATACCCCAGAGGCCTGTGCTGCCATCTAGAGGGACCTGGACAGACTAGATAACTGGGCAGTGAGAAACCTCATGAAGTTCAACACGGGAAAGTGAAAGGTCCTGCATTTGGGGAGGAATAACCCGAGACACCAGTACAGGCTGGGGACTGACCTGCTGGAGAACAGCTCTGCAGAGAAGTACCTGGGCATCGTGGTGAACAACAGGTTGACCACGAGGCAGCAGTGTTCCCTCATGGCCAGGAAGGGCCACGTTTTATGTAAGTGTCTATAAATACCTGAAGTGAGGAGGATGGGGCTGGCCTCTTTTCAATGGTGTCCACTGATAGGACTAGAGGAAATGGTCATGAACTGAAGCATCTAAAGTTCCACAGGAACTTAAGGAAAATTTTTTTGACAATGGGGGTGACAGAGCACTGGAATAGGTTGTCCAAAGAGGTTGTAGAATTTCCTTCTCTGGAGATATTAAAAACCTGCTTGGATGCAATCCTGTGCCACATACTCTAGGTGACCCTGTGTGTACAGGGAGGTTGGACTAGATGATCTCTAGAGGTCCTTTTCAACCTTAAGAATTCTTTGATTGCATGATTCTATGATATCTCAAAGAGAGGGAGAAGTCAAAAAAAAAAAAAAAAAAAAAACCTCATTTATTCAGCAGAATGCATTAAGACCACATCTATGTGTTAAAATTACCTTAAATGGAAGTTTTTGGTATACAAAGTGTGACATCTAGATAGCCTTATTGCAGTATTCTTAAGAACCTCAAATGTGCCTTAATAAGAACAAGTTTTTATCATCTCTATCCTATGCTTATATATTAGGTGAAGTCAATGTTATTAGGTGACATCTGAGCATCTCACAGCAGCCAAAGAACAGGGTCAAAAGATCTTAATTTTCTCCCCAAAGAGGTATTTTATTGAGAACATTTTTTTCAGTAATTAAAACCGATTAATGGCTACTTGATTTTTTTTTCTGTAATCTTTATGAAATATCTGCATAAGAGGGTGTTAAATGAAAACAGCTCTAATTGCATGTTATTAAAATTTGCTTTTTTTCATGAATGCTTCATGATTTCTATTCCCATTATTAATATAGGTATGAAATGACCTGTTCACGTATAAGTTTTTCTTTCCCTTCATCTCTTCCTTCCCCCTGCTCCTAAATAACAAAACAAAACAAAAAAGGACCCTTTTAGCTACATGTCCAGCCCTGCTAAACAATATATTTTATTCATATTTAATAAAGCTATCTTTAATTACTTTATTACAGTATTGTAATGATTTAAGACATTCTGTAGTTTTGTTAATGATTTAGAACATAGATTTTTACTGTATGAACCTTCATGTACTGTAAAACGACAACAACAAAAAATATTTCAGGTGTCAAATAGAAGTTATATTCTAGAACATATTTGATGCAAAATATCTTATAATTATGCCTTTAGCAGATCTTCTATTTAAAAGTTTTATATTCTTATCCAAGTGTCTATGATGGCTCTGCATAGCTCCCTCTTGATTTCTGAGAAATTATATATACAAAGAAACTATATATACAATTATTTTGTAGAGATTTCAATTCTGATCTTGGACAGAGATAAGGCAAAATGTCCCTAGGCAGAGAAGTGGAATATGAGAGGGAAGAATGAGGTATTTGTTTTGTTCCCTGAATTGCTTGTTATGGAGGAATGGTAAGTCACATTTCCCTGAGACAGCAATAGTGCGAAACACATAACTCCAGTTGCGTAGAAAGTAATGTGTATGATTATTTTCTCAAAAAAAAAAAAAAAAACCCAAACAGTTAAGAATCTTCATTTGTTTTCTGAGATATTCTGGCTGCTTTAGAAAAAAAATATATATTAACCATTAGATTTTTTCCCCTCTTTAATAATATTAAGAAATGGAACCTTCATTATCATAATGGAAATAGTATTTAAAAATAATGACTTTCTTCCTATAGCACTTATTAATTACATGAAATCTTGCAGCTACATTCTGTCATGTTGAACTTAGAGAAGTTCTTGAGAATATGAGGTAATATATTCACATCTTTTTGGTTCAAAAGTGGAGAATTGTTGTAAATATTAAGAATGTGATGTTGAGTGTAATCTTTCAGTCAGAACTCATTTTATCATAACCAGAAAGATAAATTGATATTTCTTTTGATTACATGTCATTTCTCATATCTCCTGGGAACCCGCTGTATAGAAGTGAATTCACAATAGATATAATGACTGGCCAGCACAAATACCAACAAGGTGCTCTGAAAAAAAAAATCCATCTTTAGGGAAGGATTTTCTAAAATGGAATCTGTAATGACAGTTGAATCCTGATCCTTGAATATCAGATACACTTGCTGGTAGACTGCACTTTCTGAGGTAACCAAAGATAGAGGGCTTGTCAAGTCGTCAACTGAGCATGTTTCTTATGGGAAATAGTTTCATAAATAATGGCATTTTAAGAAGTTGAACGATTACTTTGCTTTGCCTTTTAGCACAGCAGGCTTCCAGTTTTGAGCTTGATGTGTGTGAATGGAATTCAGATCCAGCAGCTGTGCCCGCAACATGGGTCCACCTACAAGAAGGACATAAACTTGCCTACCGCTCCTTTCTAGAAGATGAAAGTAACAATAGTGAAGGTAAGAACCATAAGTTAATGCATATTTATTAGTTATCTTTAATAATATGGTACTTTTTAGGAAAGGTATGGATTCAATGTGGAAATGGAACAAAAATATAAAAAGTAATTGAATGCATTTTGTACTTCAGTGGGCTTTTATTGTGAATATTTAGTAAGTGTGAATACATGTGCTGATGAAACATGGAAGATTTTGATGCTCAAGTTTCAATATATGCTAGTCACTGGGTTACTCTCCAGTTAATCCTTTCTGTAAAGTGTCTGCTGTGATTCTGTGGTGAAATTAAACTAAATCTGTCTAAGTTGACAGCCCTGGTGTTTGCTTTGTTTTTAATGTTTGGTAGCACTACTTGTGCTACCAAAGTGCTACCATATTTAAGCATATCCTCCATAATTTCACTTTAAATCTTTAATTAGGTAAGCTGGAGAAAAACATTTACTATACAGATTAGTTAATTACTCTAAAAAACAAAACAAAATAATGCAACTGCAATTTTCAGAATAAAATGCAGCACTTGTTTTTTAAAGCCACTATGTAGTGTTTGTCTACAGGTTTATGGGAAAGGTTTTTGAAAGCTTAATGTATATAAATGTGCAAGTGCTCTAACATGAAATGGAATACCCATATTGACTAAGTGTTTGGTGTGTCTATTGAGACTGCCTTCAAAGAGGTTAAGTAGCACTAGTTGTAATGGTATAATTTGTGATGTAGCTTTCAAGAACTGATAGCACAATGATTACTGCTTGAACTCTGAGCCCAGAGAAGTGGAGTTTATCTCGCTGATGGCAGCCTAAGTGAATAAGCCATTAGGTATTTTGTTTTCAGAGATGTTTTCATTAGATTTTTAGCATGTATTCCAAAATGCCTGATAACTGTAAGCCAAATTACAATGGGATACTAAGCAAAAGTTATAAAGTGTTAGACATGCTCTTAAAATGTTTTTTTTTCAAGCTAACACTTCTTATATACAAGAGAGGGCATATAGGACAGATGCTTTTTACCTCATCTTTAAAAAAAAGTCTCAACATCCTTTCATTTCTCCCCAAACAGCTGATGAAGGAAGAATTCTTTGTTACTATGATCAATTACTTATTCTCAGTAGTTCTCTGGAACATGTTGCCTCACTGCTAATATTTGAAGGGCTACCAATGGTAATGAACTTCTCCTCTATAGCATTATTGTACTAATTAAAAAGACCCTGAATTCTGAAACTAGCTTGCACAGTATCAAGTTACAAGAAATCTCTGCTGAAACAGAACGTAAGATGCACTGATAATTCAGTAGTCTGGACACACAATACAAAACAACTGCCTGGGGATAGTCCCTCTGCTTCCACATCATCAAGGAAAAGCAGCATGTGAGAACAAAGAAAAAATATCAAAACAGCATATACAAATTAGTTCATTGTTAATGCTGGGAAAAAATAAAGAAAGAAATCTAAAGTAATCAATTCTCCTCCTAAAGTAATCAATTCTCCTCAATAAAATCAGGTTTTTGCATACAATTTTGTGAAGTCATAAATGAAGAGTTTGTATAGTGACCAATGGACTAAAATTCTAAAGAGTAAGGAAATGGTATGCAAACCTCAAAAATGCCATGCTTGAAGGCTCAAACTTGCAATGCAAATAGAACTTGATTAAGCTTTGCTTCTGATTTTGATCAAAGCTTTCAATTGCAATAAATAGGAGAGGAGTGAGAAACTAAATTGTGAAGCAGAGGTCTAGATAATTATATTTATAAAGAAAGGATTGCTTTCCTTTCTTTATAAATATAATCCTCCTTTTGTGGTATTCTTAAAATTATAAAATACCTCTTGTCCTTGGATGACATTTTTGTTCATTTATTTCTTCCTTTCTCCAGTGTTGTCTTGTAGGAATTTTCTCTGTAACTTTTCCTCTTAATATCTCTAGTGTTAAAAGTTCTTACAGAGATTTTATATTCTCCCTTAATGCTGTTCAGATCAGGCTTTAAAATTTCTATTTATGTAGTTTTCATATTTCATTCTTCTTATATTGGATTTATCTAATTTACATAAACGTTACTCCAGATATAGGAAACTAATGAAAGCAATTTTCTGCATAAGAAAAATATTTCTTAGAAGATACAAAAAAAAAAAATCCTTGCCTTTTAAACCAAACATATCAGAGACACTTAATGATGAAAGTCACTCAATGCTAAACATTAAAAAAAAAAAAAAGAAAAAGAAAAAAAAGCTCATATTTGACCTCCTCTTCTCTCAAAATGACTGAGTGGGAAGTTTGTGGGAGACTGGTTCAGAGATAATTGGCTGCTGGGCAAGAGAACTTGCCAAAAAAAGGAAAGGACTGATTTTGTGGCTCAGTCTTAATTTAAGGGTTACTTGTTACTCTGAAACTAGTAACATAGCTTGAAAGTTGTGCATCTTATGAGCTAAAAGACTGTGAATTAAACCAGAAAGAGAAATCAAAGATTTGAATCAGAAAATGGCTGATTTTCTGATCAGCTGGCAGTTAAATATGTAGAGTAGCAGACTGCGGGTAGGACTGTCAGACCATTCCAGGTCTTGGAAGACACAGGACCATCTCAGAAAGAAATTTTAATATTTCAGTTGAGCTCCATTGCAGTTCGGATGGATCTTTCTGGAAGACTCAAAGATTTTGCTTACAACATAAATATTTTTCTCTAAAGCTGAAGGAAACAAGACTGTCCATCTAAAAGTCTGATTAAGCAGCCACAGGGGAAAAAGAAAAAGGCTTTATGGGATGATATGAAAGTCTATGTTCTTTGTTCTGGCAGCAGTCCCAGCCTCTGCTGGTTGATTTCTGTAAAGAAAAGTGAATGAATGAAGAATGAATCTTACCAGAAGCATATACAACACTGCCACTTGATAACCTACTACCACCTTTGCAGGAATGAAATCACCTTCCTGGAGCTCTTTTTCTACTTCTGAAAGAAAAGGGAAGTTTGGCACTTCAGAAAGAAAGATTTGAAAATTCGCAGGACAATGCATAATCAAGTTCAGATCAGAAACACAGGAATACAATATACAGTGTCTTGAACTGAGGGAAATTTAGACCTTTAGCAAAGAGCTAGCTGCAAAATTTAAACCGAAGGAAAGAGAAACATAACACCATTAATCATTAAAAATCTGCTCAAAAGATGTTGGCTAAGGGTAACAAATCTGTTTTCCCGAAAGAGAGAAGAGGGTAGTTGATTGCTTGTCTAGTTACACTGACATATTTCTATTTATGCAGGCTATAATCAGGAAAAAAGAAAAAAGGCCTGTATGTGCAAAAGAAGAGTATCTAGAATCTTCATTTCTAAAGACAGGCTTCCATTTATTTTCAGATGTTTTCCTAATATTTGTACAAAGTTTTTCTCCTGGGAGCAGAAAAGATTCCCTCATGGACATGTGACCCTTCTGGATGTTTCATAGAACTTTCATTTGCCTATTGCTGTTCATTTGCTTTCTTATCTAAAATGTATGCCAATTCCATTATTTCTAAAGATTCAGGAACTTAAAATGAAAGACAGAAAATAATATTAGTCCTGAGCTCTTAAAGGAAAATCTAACAACACGGCTAGTAGTTGTATTTAACACTGGATAAGATTTAAGTTCTGGTATCATTTAGGCAAACATTAAATTTACACAGTGTGAGTGATTTCATTTGAGACAGCTCTCAGTACATAAAAATAACCATAGAAACATTTTTCAGGATTTTTGGAAGTTATTGGAAATAATGTTTAAAATGTTAAAATAGTTATGTTTATCATTAGAAAATGTATTGCAAAGTACTGAAATGTTTCCAAGTTTCAGTCTAGAAAAACCAAGATCACTTACAGGTATGAGATTTAGCAGATGCATATGCACAGATTCAGTAAAAAACAAAAACTTGTACTGATTTTTATGAAAGCATCATTTAGAGAATTCTAAATTTAGATGAAGAACAGATACTGCAAATGCTGGTGTTAATGTATACTTATCTCCTACAGAACTTGGGAGCCATAGAAACATAGAAGCTTTTTAATTTCTTTAAGTAGAATAGAATACTGGGTTATTCCATAATATTTCCTTTATATCTACATTAGCATCTATTGCATGAAATTACAAACCTAATTTAAATGAAATTGCAAGCACACATTTCAGGCTTAAATATCACATAAGATGAACAGTAAAGTAGCATTAAAAGGAAAAGCATGTGGTACCTTACAAAATCAGACATTTTCCATCTGAAATGGCGCTTTTTTCCTTCAGCTTGAAATAATAAGTGCATCTGTATCTGTGATAAGTTTGCAAGTACAGATGTGAACACAAGAACTTTCTTCCATTTTAGTTTATTGTCTTACGTAGGTGCTTCAGGAGATAGCAAAATATTTTGTGATTAAGGAAGGGGGAAAGAAAAAGACATGCTGTGTCTGATAAAAAGTATCTAGCCTTCTTATTTGTGATTTTTATTTGTGACAGATAAGATGCTGTTGGGGGGATGGCATATTCTTTTAAATCTCTGTAGGAATGCTTTCATAAGGGGCAGAAGGTCAAGAATAGACCGAGTTTGTTTCTTGCTTCAGATGGAAAGGCAATATGCTCCCAACACTTTGTTGTAGAAATTATAGCTCAGCACTGAGGAACTGCATTGTATGTTAGAGATGTTACCGTTTCCCATAGCTGTAAGGCAGAACCGTTTCCCTCCCAACTGTCCTTCATATTTATTTATTTATTTATTATTTTGAAGAGTCCACAGAAGTGTTACTGTAAAAAGATATTTCTTAGAAACCATAATAGGAAAGGAGAAAGCCCATTTTCCAAATAAATGTAAGATTAGCTATTGAATGATTGAAAATGTAAGGTGGCTGAACTGAATGTGTACTGCTCACAGCCTTTAACACATGAAGTATGTAACAACTTCAAGATACTATCAGATGATGTAATTCTTGGTTGCTGAGGTTACTCTGTGAGGAAAATAAAGATAGATATCTCCTTTCTTTTTAAATAGGAAATGCATAGAGAATGCCTAAGTCTTGTCCTGAGCATGACAGTCAAATTCCTCTGTTTAAGGGAAAAGGGCAGTGGTCTGCCAGAGCCAAAAAGAGCAGTAGTGGTGTTTTTAAGGACTGAGGCACAAAACATGCATTTTTCTGTAAAAGTGTGTACTGTTCTCTTTTTCAGGCCATTTTGTGTGGGTGGACGCCGACAACAACATATTATACAAAAGTGCTTATCTTAACAGCTCCATGTGTCATTGCCTTGGCAAGAATTGCCATTTTCAATTTCATTACTCCATGGSAGAAGGCAGCACTCTCAAGACAGTGCTATATACTGACCAGGTAAGACAAAACATGTCCTMATCTCCAGATTGTGAAGCTATGGCAGCCAGCTCTTCCGACCTGGGCTCCAAGGCAATATGTCTGCTAGTGCAGGTCCCATATGGGGAGACATGGAATAGAAGAAAGAGGTTGGGTTGATATGTCTGGAAGGCTCTTGTTTGGGCCTTTGACTTGCTTTGCCCACTGTTTTAGAACAATAATTTTCATGTTCTTCTACCTGTTAGCAGATAAAATGAACACAGCTTTGCAGATAAAATGAACAAGACAAACTATTACACATGCACTGGTTCAACATTGGTMACTATTTCCATTACATTTATGTCTCTCGTGCTGTGGAGGCTTTCTACTGTTAAAACTTATGCTTTGAAAGCCTTGCTTAATAACTTAATATTGATGCTACTGTACAGTTACTTAATGAGAGCAAGAGTAGTACAGCTGGTCTCATTAACTTAATGGCTCATATTTTGAGTTGGGAATTAAATCCTTGTCACCCAGGAGCACTAATGTTTAGAAAGACATACCCATTTCATACTTTACTCTGAAAACCGGGATACAAACAAGACTGAGATAGGAAACTATAAATAGATTTAAACATAGTAACAGGTAATGGGAACACCTTTTTTCTCTCCCACAGCATTTTCAARGAGTCATGAAATAGGCTGCTGCTCATGTTTCACATAGAAAAAGGGAATAGCTCTGTTCTTCTGTTCCACATTACTATGTCAGGGTCAGATGCAGAGGGATCTGTGCTTGCCAATACTTTCTATAACTCCAYAGATATGCATTAGAAGTACTTAAAAAAAATTTTTTTTTGGCAATATCAGCTCAGTCTGTGCTGTTTTCACAAATTCTCTTATCCTTTTGTTTTAGTTACTGAATTTCCCCTTCAGTCAAAAGAGTACTTATTGCATGTAGGTTTTTTAGAGTCTGCATCATACTGCAAAATACGGCAGAAAACTCTTTAGAAACATAAACCTTTGCTGGAAGCTTCAAAACCCAAAGCTCCCAGGCATTCCAGAGTTTCTTCAACCTAACCCAAAGGAAGGAGAACCAGAACTTAGGTAGTGAAGCTACAGAAACAAGGGAAAATCTTAATGTCTCTCACTTTGGAGGACAGGGGACTGCCATCCTGGAGGCTGACAGTCAATGACAGGTTATTACTCAAAATAATGCTCCTATTTTTTCAAAGCTGTTTACTACATCAGAAATAAAGACAGTACACTAGCTTGTCCCAATCAGAAGTAATTAAAATTTTTTTCTCACTTTGTAATTCTCTAGCTGCTTACAAGATTATTGTTAACAATTTGTTCTAGTGTATTATGAGCTACCAGCTTTCAGATGATTGGGCTATAATTACATAATCTATATTTTTCCCTTATCCATAATGTATTTCTCTATTTGTTCTTTCAGTTTTTGYCTCCCACATGTTTTTTCCTGGGTTCTCAAAGTTAATTATTAAGATATTCGATATTATTTTCAAGTTTCAGTACTTCTGGTCTATGAATTTTCTAAATTATTTTTCTGTTCTGGTCTGTGTTTGCATTCACTGTTGGCAATATTAGCTGTYTTGAACAACTGATTAATGTTAAACTTTTCTGTGAAAACCAAAGCAGGTTTTGTTGACCTCCATCTATCACATTTATTTCCTCATTCCTCCCATTGGCTTATACTGCTTCCTTCTTATCTTGTATGGCTTGCAAAAGACTAAAATACAGAATAAAAGATAACTTCATCATGTGTTTATATGCACAAGTGTATTTGTACCCACTGAACTGCACTAAAATTCCTATAGGTGTTTGACAGTAATTCCTGAACAATGAAAGTATACCCCACTGCAGAAGAAGTGAAAGGTGATACATTAATCATCAGAAATAAGCATTTGTTCCAGATTACATGCTGAAATGAAAGAAGCAGAGACAAAATGATGAGTGCAGTTGCACTCATGTCAGATAGTAAATTCTGTATTTTACAAATGAAGCTGAAAAAAAAGTGCTTCTTTCTTCCACCCTTCAAATTTGAGGAGCATTACTGTAATGAACATTGCAAGAATAAATAATGTATATGTTAATTCTTGCCCAATTTAGCCTCACAAAAAAAAATCTTTGTTGATATTATATTGCAAGAAAAGAAATAGAGTYATGATATTATTAAAATATCACCCTATATGATGCTATATGATATATATATCATGCAAATAAATCTCAGGAGATAGTACTGAAAAAGAAATACATTGAGCTTTCTAAAAGAAGGCTAGAAAAGTGAGGAATGTGTTAAAATAACAAGAGGGATTAACCCATCTGTACCCAGCAATGAAAGAATGAAAGAAGCCTAAAGCAGGATGAATTCTACAGAGAAAACATTGACAGCAGGAGAAAAATGATATTATGGGCTCACTGGAGCAGTATAAAATCCTATTTAATACAATAGCTATTAAAGAAATTGATGCAATCGAGATTGCTTTTAATGTAAGAAAGAGCCCTAGCAAGTTTGAATACTGGCAAGCATACAGAAAACTTGGTTTACCCCCTCAAGCTAGTGTTGTATAAATAAGTTGGGAAGAAATATTGCCATGGTGTGGTGTAGTGTGGTGTGGAGGAGTGCTTAGCAAAGTTATTTGCGTATCATCAGAATTATACAGCATCCAACCACACCCAATTAAAGAAACTGTACATTTACATTATCCCTATAAGATATGCAAATGTGTCTGGAGAGCGTGTGCATATAAGTGTGGGGAGAATGTCTGTGTGCCCAATTATATCAACCGAAGCATATCTAAAAGCATTGTTTTAGAACCAACCACAGGATTTTTACTCTGATTGTTAGTATAAAATCCTCTTCTATGTTTTATACTGGGAATTGTTGGCTAATATCAATAATAGGTTTGCTAGGGAAGCTGAATTTACAGTGAAATGAAGTGAGTTTTATGCAGAATAAAGCATATGTGACAGGCTTCACGAAAGCCTTACGTCGACTATCAATCAAAAGAGGAAGTGAAGAAACCCATCCTACTATGCATGAGGAGGCTCACAGCTGATGTATTTCTGCAATCACGTATGCCCTGTGGTTTATCCAATTCTGATCATTTCCATTACTCAGTGCTTAGAAYTGGGTCATTGGCTTGGCCTGGTCTGTGGTTTTGTAAAGCTGATCTTTGAACACTTGCTCAAAAGAGACTTTTAGCTTTGAAAAGAAGTCATAACACTTGCAACCTAGTTGCTCCTGGAAGAGGAGTACTAGTCCTATTAGTCACTAAGCATATCATTATTGCTGTATTCATTCAGATCTGTTAGGCATATAGTGGATGGCATCTTCTTCCTTTTTATTTTTATTTTTTTGTATTGCAAGGCAGGAAAAGAAAGCTGTCCTCATCTCTTGCATTGATGATATTCCATATACTTATACTCCTTCTGTTTATCTCATATAAGATAAACATCTCCATCCTTTCAATTTATCTCTGCACAAGAAACTATTATTCTGCTTCCTATCTTTTTCTAAACCTCTTCTAATTCTGTAATATCCTGTGAAAAGATTTGACCAATACTTGGCACAGTGTCATAAAAGAAGTCTCATTATTAACTCCTGTAATGATGAGTCTGTTTGTAGATGTTTCTTATATGAAAGGGGTTTTTTATTACGTTTCCTGCATTGTTGGCTTTATACTATACTGGAACTGATTCCTGAAAGGGTTTTATTTAGGGTTTATGTTGCTGCATTTCTTTTCTTTATATCTTTGCATTGTCCACTTCCTATTGTGATCAGAAACAGAACAAGCATGAGCTTCTTTTCATCAGGCTATTGAATCAAAATGGCCCAGAGAGCCTGCATAAAGTGCTCTTGCTCTTTTTCAACACTCTTGATGGAGTTATTCTCAGGAGCTGGAGTTAAAATAGAGCTTGAAGTAGTTCGGAATAAGGGCTTGCTGGTTAATACTCTTTACTTGTTTTATAAATTAACAAAACAATTTTCAGCACAGTTTATTGGGTAATTTTGACCAAGCAAAAATTCAATTTCAAGTAAGAAAACTAAATCTACAGATAATACAACTTAATATATTTCATTAGCTATAAAAAAAGAAACTAATATTGAGAGAGTCAGGGCTGTTTTCATTAATGTCTTTGAAATCTTTGCCCTCAGTTTCAATGAAGCTACATATATTTTTGGAAATGCATTGCTGTATCTAGCAGAAACAAGGCTTAATTTACACAGTAATATACAGAACCTTTAGTTCTACCGAGATGCCTCCTGCTGATTATGTGATTAACTTGGTTAATCACAGTATAAATATCTTGTTTTCTCCTCTTTCCTGTGGAGTCCAATGAAAAGTTTGGAAATGAGTAAGTTAAGTTTATTTCTTCTTATAGAGAGTATGTATATGGTACTGGTCTGGCTAGGAATGAGAAGACCAAGGATAAAAAGCAGTGTTAATAATATAGTGAGAAACCAAAATTATCCTCATAATCGTATTCTACCTTGTACAGAAAGAACATGCCCTGTGGGAAACCACTGTAAGGACTAGCAAGGAATGGGTCAACGTGGACATACAGATACCAGAAGGAGAAGAAAAATTAAAGGTATGAATGAAAAAAAAGCTTGTTTTATTTGAACACTATTGACCTTACTGTTTCTAAGGCTTCTAAGGGAACTTAGAAACTTTTTTAAATGATAGATGTTTTGAAAGGCTTGCTTGTTTTAATTACTGCAGCATGAACAAATCCCTGGCTAGAACAGAACAAAAAGAGTCAAAAGTCTTCACAACTTGAAGTTACTAGTTCTCATAACAAACAGAAAAATGTCTATAAGTCTCCCCACATTTTGATTTCAGTCATCTGATCATGTTACATTGTAATATAAAGTCCATTCAGCAGGATGGTGTGCATGATGTATTGTGATTTCAGTGAAATGACGTAAACAAGTAATTGTGGGAGAGAATCTTTCCCTTGAGTTTTCAGGCGGAGATAAGAATGCAAATTTACACCTACTTATTGCTTTTTATTTTAAGTGCATTTAATAAATTACATAAATGTACATTTAAGTACATTTATATTTTTTTCATAATTCCAGAAATAAAATCAATGTTTGACTGTCTCAATAGACAGCTGAAAAAGTAACCTATGTAAAAGTACAAAAAATAAACTCATTACAGATATTGACAGTCTGACATATTGGAATGCTATTTCATCATAGCAGTAGATTGCAAGTATCTGTTATGTCCCATCTCTTCTGATTTCACGTAATGAAAAGGGTAAATGAAGAACTAGATATGTGTAATATTATCYATTAAAATAAAAATAAGCAAACAAAAGGGTGCTGTGGTTCCATTAAAAAGTAACCAAGTTGAGCTTTCTTGTACAGAGACAGTATGGATCACTTTGACTTGGGCAAGGAAGGATGCTGTCTTTGATTACATGACTATGTAATATTTTCACCATAACATTCTGCCATTTGAGCTAGTGGAGAACTTACAGCATTTGTCATTTTGAAGGAATTGTCACTAGTGGAAGATAGTGACATTTATCATTCTTATTAAAAGCAAACACCTCTTAGGAATGCACTCCAATGTAATTTTGAGGTTTGGGGAGCATATTACTGTCTTCTGCTTGTGCCTCGAGCCATGTCTGTTCTAGTTTCCTTCCATTTTGTCTGAAACTGTTGTCCAGCTCCCCTTTCCTTTAGCTATGTCTTCTGCACAATTTCTTTCCTAGCTTCCCATCTTATACCCTGATCTGTCAGGAAGACATCCTACAGCCCTTTTTTGATCTGTGCCTCTAAATCCTGTTCTTATCTTTCAGTCCTCGTTAATCATTCCCATTTTCACCTTCCCTGTGAAGCAGACTTAGGCCTGCTTCGTCCTCTTTGATACTTTATTCAGAAAAAAGAAACCTGGAAAGCACAAGTGGGATAATCTCCTTGCCTTCAGACACAGAAATGCTGGGAGCCACAATGGCTGGGAGCAAGACATGTTCTTCTAAAATCCTACTTTTTTGGAACTACTGTGGAAAATCCAAGCTGCCTAAGGGAACTGTGTGGGAATGGGAAATGCCTCTTGAATCTCTATGCCTGTGTCAATAGCAGTAAAATGAACAGGACCAGGGCAAGGCACAAGAAGTGTCATGTGATAACCCATACAATTAAAGCATTAGTATGATCCCTAGTGAGATTTTGACTCAAGGAAACTGGCTGTCTCCCAGACAGTGCCTGCAACAGAACGAGAGTTAACAGGAGGCAAGGACTATTGCCAGGTGGTGGATTGGATGCAGCCACCTTAGCTTATATAGTTAAAGAATGATTAGTTGTTGAGCTATGCTGTGCCAATTGACACACAGGGAAAGCTCCCAGTCCATTTTATTTACCTGTATGAGTACAATTACATTTTTTCTTTCAGAATATGCAAGATGAGAGTTTGAAACATTTTTAAAGTCCTTTCAAAAGAGTTTCAAGATTCAAGAAAATCTTAAAGAGTTCTTTTTGATACTAAATTTTAAGAACTTCCTCCAGAGCATAGAGCCATTACAGCTTTTACCCAAATGGTTATGAGTTGTGGTGTTTTTCTTTACAACAGACTTTTCTTTTACTTCACTCTCAGCACTTGTTGAAACATTTTAGCAGAAATTCTTTTAAAAGTTCAACCTGAGGTAGGCATACAAAATTTCAGCTTCCAACCTCAAATTTGGCATTATTATAAGAGCTTTGCCATTGAATCTTTCTAGTGCATTCTCAGTGGAACMAAAATCACTTTTTTTCTCTTGTTTGTTAATGCAAGTATTTTAACAACCTGCAGCTTACRTTTGAAGGAGCAGTTCCGAGCAGAGCAGGTTTTATCTGTATGAACARCATCCAGCTCATGGACACTATGCAACCAGCATTACCAGGCTTCTGGTCCTCAGAKGAGTTCATCTGCACCGATGGCCAATCTATCAACCGAGGATCAGCCTGTGACTCCCACCCAGACTGTTCYGATGGAAGTGATGAGGCTCCAGCAACCTGCTGTAAGTAAATCACATCACTGCTTTAGGAAGACGCGATGCTTAGGATTAGGTTGCAAAACTTAACAAGACGTATTCAAGAAATGGCTCAAAAAAATACAATTATTATTTAGACAGCTTTGTTCCTGGATTTTAATGATATACAGTAGCATAACAATGTTCATAGCACATTCTACTATCCTGTATTTTCCTTCTTTCCACTTCTTTCTATTTCTAACTTTCGGGCTGTAGCAATATACTTTGGATCCAGATCCTCATTTTTTAAGTATCTGCAGAAGCACAAAATTATGGATATTTTTTCTGTAAGTATATTCCTTGCAAATCATGCTTGTAACCCATACTTCTCTAGTTTTGAGATCGAAATCTGCCTTGAGATTTGTTGTTTGAATACTTCTCTAATTTAGACAGTGTATGAGCTAATGCRAGAAAATGCATTTATGATATATTTCCCATAAACTTGTTATAAAGTAATATTAATATAGTGACAAGTATAGTTCAGGAGCTGTATCTAGCCATATTGTTTTTATTAGAAGGTTGCTCAGAAGCCTTGTCTTCAACAATGCAATAAAAAAAAAAAAGATTACTGGAAGATGTCTGTTCTGAATTCTTTGAGCCCTCTTATGTGAAAGTAATTTTAGAGCTGCTGTGCTTCTAGAATGAATATTGTATGGCATGCATCTGTGTGTGTATTTGCCAGTGGCAGCAGCACTCTGAGCCTAAAATGTACTTTGCAGATAAAAACTGCACATACTTTAGATGCCATTAATGATATATATTGCTGCTGGGAGGGGCAAATCAAAACATTCTATGCACTAAAAGTAGCAGGATTTAGGACAATGATAATTAAAAAAAAAAGAAAAAAGAAAAAAATGTAAGAACTCATTTTGATTATATATATATATATATATATATTTTACCTTGCAGTCTGAACCTTTAATCTTTTCAATCACTTATACAGTTATGCAGGAGCCATCTCTGAAGCAGATAATATAAGCAGATATGAGCAGATAATACTGAACGATCATTTTAAATAGGAAGGTTTATATTGTTTTACCTCTGGGTGGAATCTCAGCCATCATGTAGAACATCTACATCARTGTAATAACATCTATAGAATTTTCCTGTTTGAGATGTATTTTTCATTTTCACAGTAGTTGATCCTATTCTCCCAACTCTGTGTGTTTGCTGGTAGGAGTATGGAGAATTCTCTCATTTGTTTAGGAAGAGAAACGGAAAGAAAGTGAATAGTACTTTATACACTGAATTTTATTTTTCAGTGATATTTAAAAAGATGAAAATTAGTTGTCTTTGTTGAGGAGTAACAGTTATTGTGCAAAGTGAAAATAAAAGTAACCTTAAACACAGATATATTTTTTTGCTATTATATTGCAAACAAGGTTTTGCAATATTACACTTCCTCAATTTTACTTATGTGCCTCAGACACTGGAYATTATCATTCTGCAATTGAATGAGAAGCAAGTAGGCTAGATATACCCTCAGAATAGTAATGTAAAAGCAAGAACTTGGAACTTACTCTTGGGAATGTTGCTTCCTTCATGTCCATATGGAAGAGTCAGAAAAACTAGAAAGCAGGCAGAAGAAAGGTCACCAGGGAAAAGTTAAATAGCCTCGAGGTCTCAAAGCTGTGTTTTATGGCAGCACTGGAATTGGGGTGTTGTGGGACTAATGGGAGCCCCAGTGTGTGTAAAATTTTCTTTGTTTTCACTGCATAGCATCATAGTAGCTCCTGTGCTACTCCAGTGACTGCTGGCTAAGAAGGGCAAAAATAAGTACATTTAAAATACTAGAGATTATTTTAAAAATTTGTACATTTTAATAGCTAATATTATGTTGGATATCTCTTGGATATCTAAACTCATAGAATCCTTTCTTGAAAAGATAACCCTAAGGGTGAAGTTTGGCTCTTCAGCAGTTTTGTCTGCTTAGAAAATTMATCTTTCTGACAGTTTCTGCAAACAGAACAAGAAGGACCTAAAGTATGAAGTGTTCTTTACTTGTGTCAAAGGTCTTCAACCTTTTCTCCCACTACAAATATTTTCCAATTCCTACATATGTTTTCTAATTTTTTGGAATTGTCCTCCAAATATTTTAAGCACACCACTTTTTTTTTTTTTCAATAATTTCAAGCAAAAATTAATTTCTGATTCAGTAGTGCATATTTTGGCCTATGATTTTTAATGGATTTTGGCATCTGTCTTTTGACACATCCTTGTAGTTTCCTTTGCTGAAGTACTCCCATCATACAGAGCAAAAAAACCAGACAGGCAGGTGTTACTCAGTGATGTGAAAGATCTTCCTGTTCTTTGAGGAGTTTCTTTGCATCATTAAAACAGGAAGGAAAAACAATGTTTTTCTTCATGTTAACTTAACGTGAATGATCCTATAAAAATGCAATTCATTACCAGAACAAATAGATGTGTTTTAGAATGCTTCTTTRTGTTTAGTCTCTGCACATTTATTTGGGCATATAAATATAAACATATAAGAACTGAAAAGTCTTTGAAAAATAGGGAAATTTGCTTGAAAACATGCATATGCATAACTCCTTGCTTGAGTACTGTCATTGAAATCAGTGGATTTAAAGAAATGAGTAGACAGCTAAATTAATGATTTTACTATTAAATTCTATAATTTTATTATATCTTATTTGATATCGCTTTTCTGAAATCATTTCTAAATTTCTTAGTTCACWATGAAGGCTAATAAATAATCAAATCCTAGTTAATTTATTCAAAATGGAGAGAATGAAATATACTTCTTAGATCATATGAAAGATAAACCCTTTCATGTTGATGTTTCTTTTTTTTTTCCATGTCTAACATAAAGGAACTTTTTTTTTTTTAATAAATGGCATGCCAAATGATGAAAACATCAAGTTTTATGCTTATTGTTATTATTATTTATAGYAACATGTATATAATAAGCATTTCAAATGAATCACTAGCTAGGATTCCTAGCTACTTGACAAGAATTCTAGGAAGCACTTGCTGTTTTCAAGTAATTTGATGCTTGTAGTATTCTTTCTGCTYACAAGCACTGCATTGAGATCCAAAATAATTTTGGTGTGCAACAACCCACAGCTATTTCTTAAAGAGTATCACCTTCCTCTGATTAAGTATAATTAAAAACTTCCTTAAAACACCTGTCTTCAGTCTATCTATTTTCCTTCTGCATTTCCAATGGCACATCAGATATTATATATCAGATATCAGTCTATCTGAGGCTTATATCTGTTTGAATAGAAAATATGTTGAACCAAGTAAATATGAATGATTAAAAAATGAGTTCCTTTTATAGCTGTATAGGGTTTTGTCCTTGAAAATTGCTAAAGCATTTATACAGATTGCTTTGCTACCATTCAAGGTAAAGTAGCATTTTTCTGAGGGTGAGTCGTTTGTTTTAGTATGTATATAATTCCTGTGATACATTAATTTGGGGGGTTTGCCAGTATTTGTCCATCAATCTTGTATGTACACACAGARAAAACAAAGCTGAATCCATGTTTTCCTGGAATTTTCAGAATCTTCATGCTTAAAATCTTCATTGCTGTTCAACACCTCATAGTACCAACTTTGTGTTTCACTCTCATAGTTTTGACAAAGACTGAGATAATTTTTGTTCACAACTGGCATGACAATGGTAATGTGATTGCATTTATAGAGTAAGAAAAGGTCAGCAAGATATCAACCTCTTTTAGGGTTCCTAAAATATTTACTAAAATATGTGCACTTTAAAAGATTTAAACTATTTTTGATTAATTCAGCCATAGCTCAGTGATTCAAAAGAGGGAAGATTAACAACTTCATAATGAAGAAGATTCTTTGGGTATAGAATTCTAGTCTCTTTCTTAAAATAATTTTTTTGATGAAAAGAAACGTTTTGCTTTGTTTGCCGTGGTGTCAAGTAAGATTGCTCTCTACACACCCAGTGTTGGCATGAGATTATCTTAAAATGATTAGTCCTTTAACCTTAAGAAAAGTGAGAAGTTCTAGAGGGAGGTAAGGACAGTTCACCTGAGATATAACAGTGGTTTGAGATATTTGAGATATTTGAGGTTTGAGGTATTACAGTAGTTTGAGAGTTACCTCTGGTAACCTATGACATAAATGCAGGTGAGGTTACCTAGGGTCATTTGTGATCTTTCTGTGTGAACCCATTAATAAAGTCTAGGTAAATAATAATCAGTTAATCCACAACCRTTTCCACAAACTGATTGGAAACGTCAGGTACAAAGGTATATGTGTAACAACGATGTGTAACGATGTTGTAGCACTTTGTTGACCGTCTTTGGTGCCGTGATGAAGATGGCACCTCTAATTAATTCAGAGCCAAGACTCAATGAAGCACCAATGGCATCTGATGGAAAAAGAGGTGTGTGTTTTCAGTCGCGTTTACTTGATCAAGTAAACCAGAGTAGGATTAAAAAGCGTCACACAGCTGAAACTAGGAAAGTTGATGTTAASTGGTTGGCTGACTGTATACTGCTTTTCCCCATAAGGTCAGAGCTGTATAGGTAGAATGAACTAGACATAGAATTCTTGGAGTTTACTGTTTATTTCAGAATTTATTTGCTGTTTATTTCAGAAAATGTGGTAATGTGTTTCACACCAATTTATGTTTTTTAGTGTATGTTTATTTCTTGAAATTGAAGTAGCTGAGTTTTGTTCTGATTACATCCCACTGACATTGTTTGCAGAACTGGAATAATAATTTAATCCTTAACTAATTGAAAAGTGTTAATACACCCACAAGAAAAAAAAATAGATTACTCATTTGGCTTGTCTTTAAGAAGAAAACAAGTGGTTGTCTTTATTTTTCTTTGTCTTTTGCCGAACTACAAATAGACGCATGCCCAAAAATGAGGCATCACTAATTTTGTTTGCAGAATGTGGAATATCTTTCTGCAGTTTGAATCCAGGGAAATCTTCACAGGAAATAAACAACATAAGCCACGATGGTAAGAGAGGCAATAGAGAGGAACATAATGTACCCAGAACATGCTTTCCCATCTGTGTAACTTACATAACCGAAGTACAACTTCTCAGAAAATGTAAATTGAGTTGTCACTTATTTTCCAACTATCAATGTTGATACATTCCCTATAATCACATGAAGGTCCAAATAAAAATATTAAAAAGGGATATTTATAATGAAAGTTATGCATTGTTTTGATAGGAAATGTTTAAGCAGTGGAAAAATATGCTGAGACTTGGATTTGAGTGTCAAATTAAGTGTAGTTTTTTTTGAACTTTGATTAAATATTTGCAAGTGCTCTTTAGCTTTTAGAATCAAGAAGGTATAAAATTAAAGTCAAGCTCTTAACTCAGGCAATTGGGTTTCACTTGCATTTACAGCTTAGCTGTTCCTAACATATTAATACTTTATTAAATTTTTGTTTATTAACATGAATATTTCATTTCCATATTAATTTCCACAAACGGTTTATGGTAGAACTTAAATTTATTTCCATAAACTACTTATGTTTGGAATTGGCAAATGCCTTTTGCTTAGTTTCTCTGCCTGGATTCCTAGATGTTTCTGTAGAGTTTGTGTCTTTAAAAATGCAAGTTCAATGAAAAAGTATCATCTAAAATTTGTTGTTGGCATTATTGCACGTACTTATCTAGAGCTGGAATTTGTTTTCTTCAGAAAACAACACCGTGAGTGTTCTCTGTGCCTTTGTAGTTATGTTCAGACTTGATCGGTCATAGAAAAAGTGATTGGGTTAAGTAGCATGATTTTGAATTTTTTTTTCTGTGTGTGCATGTCTCTCTGCATTGAATATGTCTTCCAACAATCAGACCATATTTATACTTTTTTCTTTCTAAAACTGAAGTGACAGAAAAATCTGGCTCAGTATTATCCACAGAAGAAGAAATGGAGCAAGGCTTCTGGATGTGAACTCTAGATTTGATGACATAACAAGGAAGCATACTATATCGAGAAATAAAACAAAAGGAATACATATTCACTTTTTGTTTTCTTTTGTTTAAAGTGTCTTAACAAATGGCAAGTGTCAAAACTTGGATTCCTGCTCAGTGAAAGGGGGAAGAATAAAATCTTAAAAACATTTTTGTAGTTCTGAAAACCACCATTACCTTTACAAAAGAAACTCACTGTAACYTCACTGATGTTTATGACTTCAACTTAAAGTGAATTTTCGTTAAGATCTTCAAAGACATAAGGCTTGCACAAAATTCAGCTACAGGCAAATTTGAAGTTTTTTTGTGCAAAGCATGAACTCCCTAGAATTTGCCCATTAAACTTTTCATTTCTGTTTTTTAAAATGTACAACAGTATTTTACAATCAGTAAAATCTTTATGTGGATTTTTCCTTTAGCTTTTAGTCTCAAACAGKGCATCGAAGAAACTTTACACATGCATAAATAAGCAAACACACACAGAGACATATATAAAATCTGAGAAAGTAAACTGTAAAATGGATTTACAGGTGAATAATTAATTTTAGATGATCATCTTGGGAACTCATAAGAAACTACCGGTTTTGTCTACAATTTATACTAATGGCTATGCATTCCATCAGCTTCTATCAGGTTTGTTGTTGTTGTTGTTATTTTTGTTTTCTTTTTCATTCTGCACTCATTCTTTCTAATCTGCCTCTTTTGGTGTTGTGGGGTCATTTTTGATTGCTTGCCATTTGACAGCCAGGAGGTGCAACAACAATGAGATATACTGATCTTTTGGAAAGAAAYAAAACTCCTAAAATAACAATTTCTAAATATATCCCTACATTTTATTCAGGATTTGCCTAAAGTTGAGGATCAAAAGTTTGAAATCCCTACCTGGATGGTGAAAATGGAGTGGCAATATGCGTGGAGATTGTATCTTACTTGCTGAATATATTTGTTGTCCCTAACATAATTATGAACATAAATGAAGATGTATTTTTGACTCTTCCTCTCCATCAGCCTACAACTAGATAAAAGTGAATCTTCAGTTTCATCTTACACCTTTMTGACAAAGTAGCCATACTGTGTATATTAAATACCAAATGTTTAAAGAATATTTTAGGGCAACGAGGGACAGTGATAGTTCAAATTATGAATGAGGTCCATTCGTGGTACATACCTTTCAGACTTTACCCTTCTTTTTAGCCTAGAGCAGTTTTCCAGCTAAGCTTTCGGTGGTTTTCAGCAATATAAATGTTAATGGTCTCAACTATAGCAGGATATTTTCGTTATAATTTTGGACTTCAACAACATGAAACAAACACTTCTCAGTTCACTTGAGAACCAACTCACAACTCGGGCATAGCCTAAGACTAGTCTTCAGACTAAGAAATTCTTTATAGCAAGTTAGAGCCATATTTTCAATTGTCACCATCTCCACAGAGCCTTCCGCAAGACTTTCTGCAGTTTGCCATGGTTGTGGGCGTSCCTGTGTCAGTGTAGTGTGGGCAGTTTTCCTTCTTTATGTGTTTTGGCTTCCGTGATGTGAGCACAATGATGTTAGTGCCTCTACACAATCATAAAGGGTTCACATCTATTCTTGGTATTGTTCAAATGATCTGTTAGTTGACAAAGTAGTGATGATGTTAACCCTAAGTGAGTTAGTAAGTGCTGTTACGGAAAAGAACCTAGAATCATCCCCCAGCAAAAAAATCATGCTGAAAATTTGCACTATTAACTGTCAGTTTGGGAGATGATTGTGTCACCATACTTCCCCTTTCTGATAACTGTCAAAGATAGTTGTCCTTAGCAGATTCCTGCTGCTTTACCTACTTTAATAGTATATAATTTTAAATATACTTCAATCGGTCAACTTTTCACTAACCTGGCACTGAGACAGATTAAATGATAGCAGATCAGTGCTAACACACCAAGATACATTATTGATCTATTAAATATGAATTAATTGTTAGGTGCTATCTCAATTTCTCTTTCAGATTTAAATAGTTATTTTGACTTTGGCCTGGTTTCCCTTCTAATGACGGGCCTTTGATGTGTTAGCGTGTAACGGAATAAGTTCCTTATACCTGCATGGCCACTTATTGATATCTTTTTGGATATTACTATGCATTCTCTTCAGTCAACATTGTATGCAGGGTTCAAGGAGGCCAGAGGAGAGGGATATTTAAGCAAAGAATATTCCTTGTTCTGTGTCACATTGTTTATGTAAAGACTGTAGTAAAATGCCTAGATATTGTATTTAATTAGCTTACAGTGAAAAAGCTTAGACTTGCTTATCAATTTGCATATTCTACCTTAATGTATTACCAGTTGAAGTCTAATTAAAAAGATATCTTGTCAAAAGCTAAAGCATTCTGTAATTAAATAAGTTAAATAAGTTTTATGTTTGACTAATACACTGCACTAAATAAGAAAAAGCATACTTCATTGAATTTTAATGTTATATAGTGAATCTACTTAAGAGATACTGATATTATAATTTATTTTATACCTTGAGATTTAATGGCTTGAATAACCTCTTTTTAACAGAAAGGAATATTATTACAGAATATAACTACTCTGGTGCTTCAGGAAAGCTGCATTTCATTTTGTATCTGTAAAATCTGAAAATTGCAGTAGTACGTGCAGTAGTACGTACAAAAGCATGTCTGAGGCTGCTATAAAAGGATAAATGTGCAATGAGGTCTGGAGACCTCTATGTACAGCTCCAAAGTACTTTTTACAATTGTAGTAAGTCACCCAAAGAATTAAGTGCAGAACTTGGTGAAGCTTTTCTGGACTAAGAAATAAAACTTACATAGACTATTTTATTATCAAAATACYTAATTCAGCTCAAGAAAAGAAATAAAATGTGATAGTGTTCTAAAACATATGTTGGTCTACTCTACATCTACTGGGAAAATATGATTGCATTTGTGTCACGTATTACATGTCAACAAAGATTTCCATAAACCCTAAGAAAATAATAAATTTCAATCTCATTTCAAAAATAACATAACCGTACACTTAATTTATCTTTATTATCAGTCACACACTAGACATAGTTGAATTTTTACCCTATATTCATGATTAACTTTCCAGTAAAATATGTAACTCCAAATTCACCAACTATTGGGAGCTTATCTTCAGGCCTTAACTTTATCAGTTATATAGCTATAGTTCTTTTACAGATGTTTTTTGTTACAGTTCTGAGATGGATGATTAAGAATGCAAAGGCTTGCTTGACCTGTTACATGTTTTTCTAAACTTTTTTTTTCCTATCTGAGTGATAGAGATTTCAATGAAACATACCACTTATTCTTTGATAAATCTCCTTTTACATCCAAATGTAACTTGTCGATAGTTTTGGCATGAAATTGTTGCATGAAACTCAATGATCTCGTACTGTTCTCACAATAGCTAACTATACTATGTGTAATTTTGAGACTGACTTCTGTGGATGGAAGCCGTTAAGTACATCTGATGCTGAGTGGAATATAACAACAGGACAAGCTCTTCTTGACACAAAACTTCCTGACAGAGATCATACCACTAATGCAGGACATGGTGAGGTTTTTTTGTATTCTTCTTCTTCTCCTTCTTGATGAGTATTCATTCATTGTAAAAAGAAAACAGACTGATGAATTTAAAAAATTATACTAAATAAATACATAATACATAACATAGGTAGCTAGTCTTTCAGCTCCACACTTTCTTAGATTTCTGTGCCTTTGTAGCCATGACTTTTTGCTGAGACATCAGTGAGGTGTGAGATTTGATGCTGCTTTCAGTTTCTTCAGATACTGCTGATTGACCTGGCATAGCCAACTTTGTTCATGTATAGAATAAACACTTTTGTATCACTCAGTTGTCACTCTTGAAAACATAATTGGATGAAATTTTCACAGCAGTTTTCTGTAGACTACAGATAAATTTATCAGTTTTGTCCACGACAAACAGAGCAAGTGTCATATCCTTTGAACAGTTATTCCACTACAAGCCCATAATTACTATAAAATGCATTCCACTGATAAAAGATGATTCCAACAGAGAGTTGGTTGATTTTTTTTTCCAGAATGAAAATTATATTATGATGTGCTATTTAACACTTAAACAGTCTAGCATATTTTTCATTGTCAAATAATAGTGACAAATATTCTATGATTTTCATTTATTAAAATATATTTATTCTGCTTCTTCCACAACATTGCTTTAAAATCTGGATTACAATCCCATATCTCTTTCAGTAGGACAAGGATCTGAAGAATTTTTTAGAATGGTATATATTATGTCACAACCAGATCTCATATGCTTTCCTTAATGAAATATGAAATATAATCATTGCACCACAAATATTCAGAGTTAAAGAAATTCCAGTACTGAAACTTTCCAGAGTAAATGTGTAGAAGTTTGAATATGCAGGTGTATGTTATATCTTAACTATAACTGCATGATTATATACCATCTTTTCCATTAGTCTTCAAGTGAAGTGTACCAAATAGTTGCTGGTCACAACTTAATTAGCTATTTTATACCTCATTTTGTTGTCACTCTAAAGTGAATGGCACTGGTTATGCCTTACCGATTCCCTTCAAACTGCATTCCCTCTTAGTAGAGAACTGAAGGTCCCAGCTTCCAAATACTTACAGCTATGGAGAAGGGCCCTATAATATATCTTTTCCACATTGATTACTGCGTGTCCTGAAGAGGTCTGAGGTGTAGTATGGTCGGTCATTGAAGGCTGTATGAAGAGTCATTTGTTACACTGATCTATGAGCTTCTGCACTTAAGCTGCTCTGAACCAACCTGAACCAACTAATTTCAAATTAGATTTTTATCTCTGTAATACAGAGTGGTAGGATGCAGATTGTAGTATCTCCAATAAGCTACTCTATAAATTAATTTATAGCTCTACCACAACATGAAAATAATGTAGTCACACACACACACAAATTGGTGCAAAGGTCTGTCACCCATGTCACATCTTTTAAATCCCCTATTTGCTAGTTACTCTCTTTAAAGAATGGGAATGAGATTTTTTAGCAAGGTTTTGCCCACATTAAATCAAAGATACGGTCTTTCACCTTGCAGCACTAGCTTGTTATATTGCAGAATATTCATGTCTCTTCTGTCCTGGGGAGGATGGTAGCAAACTCTAAATAATGAAGATTTTAACAAGGTTATTGTAGAGCTTCAGATGCAAATTAAAAGAGTATCTCCTCTGAAGTACTCTTGCATTCCAACAAGGGGAGCTGCCCTTGCGCTGCAGAGTGCAGCATGCCTCTTTTACAAGATGCTCTAATGGTCACCTCTTTGTACCAGTCTTGGTAAATCTATGTAATTATTCACTCAGAGCTGGACTTAATCCTTCACTTCACTATCCATGTATCCATGGGAAATAAATGGCTAAGAAGTAAAGCCGTGGCAGCACAATAGCTGATTTTCCAATACATATGGCAATAAGTGTAATATCAATGTGCAAATAAGACTGAGCTTTTAGTGTTATTTTGCATAGAGTTTCATGAAAAAGTCTCAGTATTCAGTGAAGGCAGCACTGACAACATTCAAAATATGCTGCTTTAGAGCCCCTTGAAGATTTTTATCCTTTCCTACCTTTGTCTGAAGCACATCTGCTGTAGTTCAAATCCAAAGGCAATTCGTTTGCCAGAGTTCAGATTAGATCTTTAATTAAGCTTTCATCCCCACTAGCACAGACAACAATGTCAAGCCTGTGCACCCCATGAGAAAACACAGCTTTTTCCATTGGCTCCTATGATTTGTAGCGTTGTTAGGATGCTTAAAATCAGTTGTGCTGTGCTGCAAGCAAATACTGTACCTTAAAGGAAATTAATTTTAATTCTAAATTCTACTTGTGATGCTATTTAAGCCAATTAGATTTTGTCTTTTCAGGAGCCCAGCTGAGGTCTGTGTTGGTTGATCTCCTGGGCGCTGTGTGCTCCAGCTCATATACCATGGTTGGGAGTTGAGAGGCAGAGAATGCAGAGGGGATGGGAGGTAATATTCATGCTTGGAGGACTGAGGTCTTAAGACTTTTGCCTGAAGAGATTAAATGAATGAATACATCCAGTGGGATATGTTCTGCACAGTAAAGCCCTTCTAGCAGAAGCATTTGACCTTGTTATGCAGTGCTCTGTATGTATTTCCTCAGCTTTAAGTGCTTGCAAGCACCAGGACAGGACAGCCCTAGCAATTACTAGCTGAGCTGTCAAACACCTGTTTCTTGCTTATTTCCTTGTCTTTGGACAGAGAGAGTATTAATTTTTATGGGGAGGAACAGCAGAAGCATTTAGCAAATGTATTTGGTCTCTTACCTACAAACATWCAGATTGTCACAGTCTATTGCAACATCCCCCTAGAGAGGATGACCTGAACCTACCGATGTTGAATTGAAAGGKTTGCTGTTCCACGTGCTTAGAAGTATGAATAAAGTCCATATGCTTGAGAAGGCCCTTAAGAGAGAATTAATTTTCTCAGATGACTGTTGGCCACTGGACACATTTCTCCAATTTTTCTTATAGGAGCATACATTTACTTTGCTGGCTCACAACAGAGGAACACCGAGATGGTCACGTCTCACTTGCAGAGTCCTTTCCTCATCAAACTGTCCCCTGGACTTGTCTTTTGTCAGGTAACTTACTGGCTTAATATTTATTAGCTGTGCTCACTTTTGTAAGTTGTTTGTAAGAGTAATGTCATCTGATGTCCATAAATGGCTTTTCTTGCTATAGGAGTCATTTATAGAAAAGCTGGGTTCATGTCAGTAATGATGGAAGGAGTTACGGTCTGCCCCTTTGGGCAGAGCAGAGGAGCAGAGGGAGAGGCTTTTTACTGTTTAAGTCTGTAGTGTCTGATTCAGTTTAAATCATCCATAAATGACTAAGCATTTAAGCCTGGTGGGTTTTTGTTTGTTTGTTTGTTTGTTTGGGGGGGAGGGGGCCTTTAAAGACCTTTTTTGGCTTTCTTTTGGCTTTTTAAGGCTTTTTTTTTTTTTTTTTTTTGGTATGCTGGGGAAAAGACATAGCTGACAACAATATTAGGCCATATACACTCACAGTCAAATCAACTTGACTTAGAAGCAGGATGTGGCAAAGAATCACTATCTTCTCTAAGCAGAAACTATTTTTACCACCACCACCCATAATATCAAATCTGTTTGAAACTATCACACAGATTAGCTATTCTGAAGTGACCGAGGAGATTTACCTACTATACTCCAAACACACAGTAAATTTTAATAAATCATTTGAGGAGGTTGTTTTTTGATAGTTGATCAATGCAGTGCTCAAGAGTCCTCCTCAAAGTGTTTTTGGTCAAATGTCTTGCATCTCTGTAGAGCAACGCAAGAGTAGTGGGATGGTGGTTGATCTGAGAAGCTAGAAAGTAACCATGAAGAAACTGGTGAAGGAGCACTGAGAAACAGAAAAGCTTAGATGTAAAATARCAACATCATTTTTTTTGCTAATGTTGGAATTTTCAACAATATTCATAGATTTAAAGTAGAATTTAAATCTATCCTGTGTGATATCTATATCTATACGTAAATGCACACACACATATGTACACACACATACACACCCCAATTGAACATTTTTAAWTTAATTTTTGTTTATCTTCTTGTCTGCTGATTAAAATGAATGGATATTGTACAATTAGTGTATATTTTTCCTTTTCCTGGGTCTTTTTTACACAGAGTCTTTTTAGTTTTCTACACTATAACTTTTACAAGCTCATGGCATACTTGGGAGAACCTAAGATATGTACTTACACTTTGTTTTATTTTGCCATTGTATCATGCTTCCTGATTTAGGAAGTCACAGAGGAGGAGGAGAAGAGAAAAAAATAGAGAAAGCTTTGCAAAATCATTTTCTGGTGTTCAGTAGTAAAGAGAAGTTTTGAAGAAAATAAACACCAGAATTTAGACTGGTTGCTCATTTTTGAAAATCAGTATCGACCAGAAACTGTGGTTTTATTGAGGAAAATCTTCCTTAAAAATATGAGAAGACAATATCAGCATATAAAAAACAACCAACAACAGATTTTTTTTTTCCTAGAAGGACATTAGTTATGAAGCAAGGGTCAGCTTAAGAGTTTCTGTTTTATTTGAACTTGTACCCGACTAGGACTGTGCATGTTCATCCCTAGCTCTTTCTGCTGAGTGGCTGTAACTTAAGCTGAGAACTGACAGCTTTCTAAGCAACTGATTAACACCTGCTTGCTGTCTTTCTCAGTTCTTAATCTTCGCATTTCATCACAAGATTATGAAGAATCAGAAAGAATATAGATACCCACGCTATGACCATTTTCTCCATTGAGGGTAAAACTAAAAACTCTGCAAATTTTAGTAAAGATTGCTACTGCAGGAAATGCAGAAGGGCATTGCACAGTCCGATTCAGAGCTGTGCCAGGCCACCATTAGCTAATGTTCAGGACGCTTCTAGCATGCCTTCCTCATCCCTTCTTGCTCTTGCAATAATTCAGCCTTTGAATATTAGGCAGACTCCAGAAAWGTCTGAACCTTAAGGCTTACACAGTTACTTCCAGCTCTTGCATCTGTGGCACAAGTGTCATGCAGTGTCCCTGCAGGCACAGCATAGCTGCTAGTGCTGCTCAACCTGATGCCCATCATGACATCGCTGTTGAGAGTTCCACAGCTCCTCTCGAGCACTCAGGCTCCTGTTCTTGATCAGTTTTAATAAAGGGAGCTTGAGGCCAGGGCTTTGTGTGTGGCTGTCATGGGTGGGATGGAAGCTCTCTACAGCCATGTTTTTCTTTATTCTACAGACAGAACAGAAAAATGGGCCAAATGTTTCTAAAGGTAAACAGAAACAAGTCTTTGTTTGTTTGCTTTTTTTCAGGTATCCTAACACCTTTCATCCCCTTTTGGATTTTTTTTTCCTAAGACATAAACCAGATTTTTGAATAATCTTCACAATTTAGGATAAAAAAAAAA
>NW_020455455.1:4213708-4239394 GCF_003342845.1 Nothoprocta perdicaria
AAAAAAAAAAAAACAGGAGCATAACATTTTTACTGGAAGTGATTTACTGTTTTTGAGCAGTCTGAAGTAAGTTGAATAGTAGTCTGCTTATGTTCTGAACTAACCACAAATATGTAAATTCTCATCTTTCCAGATCTGCTGTCACCATCATTAACAAATGTTTAACAATAAAGTGACATTTCTTCAGTAATGCTTGWCACTTTGACAGAAGGGATTTTTAGGCAGTTTTCAGAGCCAATATACTTTGAGGGCTTCACAGCAAGAAGCTTGGGACATGTTTTAATTTACAGTAGAGAATTAATGCGGAATAGTTAGTGGAGAATACGGATGTAAAAATCTGAGAACAAAGTTTGCCTGAAAGCTCAGGCAGTTCCATTTCTCCTTTATACACTTGTATACTGAGTAGATAAGCAGCTTTTGAGTTCAGGTGAGCTTGAACATAGGATCTTAAGTTGAGCTGGGCAGAACTGGTGTGTAAATCGATGAATCCTTCTGGCTAGATCTACTGCAGAGGTTGGTCTCCATGCAAAACTTAAAGGAGATGATCACATGCATAAATTTCTCCAGGTCTAAGTTAGGTATGCATTTATATATGTGTATATACATGTAGATATATATATATATTTACATTTTAATTTTGAGTAGACACATRTTGTGTTATTTATAGTTAATTTATAGTTCCCAGACTGCGAGTTCTTATCCAGTCATACACCTCTGAAATGGGTATTTCTGGAGACTGGAAGATTGGCTTTCTGCCACGTTTCCACTGAAGACTTTTAGTTCTGCGAGGGAGCAAAAAGTAGGGTTACTCATTAGGAAATGTATTGGTGCATTATGCTGTGTAAAAATGTGTGATTTTGCCCTCTGTTGGATGTCCCACTGAGAGGATAAAGGGATCTACATAAAGAGACCTATGCTTATTAATGGCTTTACAAGTTCTTTGGCTCTAGTTATTTAAAAGAAAAAAAATGCAGTTGAAGGATAGCAATTTTATATTGTGCTGTAGTGGTGATTGAAGCTCAGCAGTAATTTCTTTCTTTGGCTTTTTGAAGTCAAGTCTTTCTACTGCTGTCAGCTGACAAATGTCTACATTTAGCTCAGGTTTGAGAATTGTAGAAGCAAATTTCTAGTCTTAGCTCTCTGTTTATGGCTGTTTAATGGACATGGTAATCTTCCTAAAGTRGAAGAGGTAGACACAGAAAAAAAGGATAATTTTATTTTAATCCTTATGAAATGAAAACAGAAAAAACACAGCTTATGTTTGAAAAACTATTTGATAAACAAAAACCTTRTTTGGGTCTAGTCTGTTTGCAGTATAATTCTTCAAAGAGCTAATTTTGAGAAATATTTGTATACCTGCTTCTTTGTGTCCCTAAGGTTGCCTGATGAAAACAAACCACAAACATGAAAATATTTCTATTTATTAATAACTTTTGAGGTTATTTTCTACAATACATAATTTTCAAGAGTTGGAGAAAAAGAAACACTATGGGAAATTGCAAGTCCAAGTCCATGAGCCATGAACATAGCAAAGCTTAAAAATAATGTGTGATGCAACAAAGAGTTTTCCCTCATTAATTTCTCATCTACCCTGTACTACAGATCATAACTGAAGAAATTTTTGGCTCACATAGAGCAAAAATGTAGTATTTTATTGGTGTATTTGGCAATTTTATGACTAAATTAATTTCAGAGCCCGATATGAAAAGTAGTGAATCTGTATGCATAATGATTTTCAGGTGAGTAGTTAATGACTTGAACTTAAGCATTTTGCAAATTCATCACTCCTTGCTAGGCAGAAAAAAAGATCTGCTGCTTTAATGTGTGTGTTAATGTAATAACTTGTTGAAGAAAAGACTTCTCTCAGAACCTGGGCCCTGATAACTACGCTTTCTTATTGTGTTAGCAAAGGGAAAAAAAAGTTAATTTGACTATCACACATACTTTAGTTAATGCTTATGCTTTTATGTGGATTTATTCTTCTGGAAATGAGCTCTTTTACTTTCAAATTTTGCTTTGGATTACAGTTTTGCCTTTTTGTTAAATTATTCTGTTAAGTGTGATAAAACATTTGGGCTAAGTTACTCATCATTGCTTTCTGACGTAGTTATGTTATTCTACATAGCACTGTCACGCTCAGAAGAAGGATCCTTGAAAACTGCAAATGGGTTCAAAGGACTTTATGTCCCCATACGAGTAATGTGTGGATTTGCCATTTAATCTGTGGTARTTATGGAAAGATTATGGAAAGTAGAGAATATTTTCAATCAGCTTTTGGAAAATGCATGCATGCAGTTTGGTCTTTTCTGTTAGATGTGTAAATACAAACACATTTTGCCTCAGGAATAAAATAAATAATAASAATAATAATATATTGCATTATTATTAAAACACATTGCAGTTTTTTTTTTTCTTGGTAATATTTTACAAACTTAAATGGGTAGCAGAGCTGCAGGGCTAGCCTGTGTGAGAAGAGGCCATGAATCCTTCTGTGCTGGTCATAGCTGCTTCCAGACAGCTCCAAGCAACCGGAAGAAACCCAGCTCATGACAAAACAGCAACTGGTCAGGGAAGGGCACATTGTGCCTGCTCAAAAATGCTTAAAAAAAKAGCAGCAACCTCAAGGGGAGGAGATATGTGAGGAGACATGTTTAGAGATAAGTGAGACAAATGCTGTTGGCAAGATACAGGGAGGAGACACACGAAAGGAGACATCGCTGAGGATATGACTCTGCTTTTGGAGGGAGGCTYTCAATGCTGAAGGAGGATACCCCATGTGCCTGCAGCCCTGGCTCATCCGTGCCAGGTCAGGGACACCCCTAATGATGTGTTAAGGGACCATGCTGGAGCATGGACATCCCTGAGGGGATGGGCCTGTGAGAGATCTATGCTAGAGCATGGAAAATGAGGCAAGAAGCAGAGGAGAAGAACAAGTAATGATGAAGGCACTGCAGGAGGAAACAAATATGCACTGACCCACACCTCCTGCACCACCACTGCCTCACCAGAGGAATTGGGCCAGACTGAGTATAAACCACCATGAATAAAAGGGAAGACAAGACTATAAAATGTGCGTAATAGACATTTGAGTTAAGTTCATCCTGATGAAAGGAAGGATTTTAAATATTTTTTTGTACCCAAATTAGTGATTGGAAGTTTGTTTTATTGTGTGGCAGAAGATTAAATTAAGCAAAAATTACATGAGTCAAGACTCTTTTGCCTATGGCAGGCTCTAAGATAATTCTTTTCCAGGACCTGTGGAGTCTACTGTGTTAGCTATCCCAATGAAAGACCTTGATTGCGTATTCTACCTAACTGAAAGTTAGATAACTCATGTATCTGCTTTCCTGATGTCTGTGGTTGTCCTGAGGTCAAAGTCAGATTTTCTGGAATGTGTTATCATCCTGGAAAACAATGCAATAGTTTCATTTGGCTGTTACCCTAAAATGGTCTGCATACTTCAGCTGTATTTTTTAAAGGTTTGTATAATATGAAAGAATAAAGAAAACATCCTGTCTGTGGTGTGGGGATCCAAGGTACACAGTGTAACACTATATGAAGACAGACAGAAAATCAGGGTGGAAAGTCTGTCTAAAGGCCTTTTTTACCCTCATAAAGATTAGGTATTATCAGGGCTCTGCAGGAAGTGATGAAGAGGTTGGAGTTGAAAGAATTTTAATCTCTTGCTATGTAAAACCAGGAAAGGACTAAGAAGATAAAAAGATGAACTTTTGAAAAACATATTTGTGTCCTACAGTCCTATTAGAGTATTTTTTTTCATGGGTAATATTTTACAAATTTAAATGCATCAGCTACCTTCTGTATTGTTCACCTTGTAGGGAGGGGTTTCCCCCTCTGGCAGGGAGAGAGAGTGGAGGTGGTACTATAGGGTTTTTTTTCATATTTTCCTGACAAACTAGTTTTTGTCTTCTCATTTGTTGATTTTTCTTCCCATGCATTCATCGGTTTCTTTGTTCTAGGAGATCGGAGGTTAAATATCTGTCATTTAGAAACAGAAGATCATAAGACTTTTTTCTCTGTAAATACCTCAACTATCACACAGTCATGTCACACATGAGGTCAACATGCTTGTGAAACTGCCGTAGTATCAATATTTGCAAAGAAAATTTATTTCTTAGAAGCTTCTAAGGCCTTATGAAGCCAAAAATAAGTTGAGAAAGRTCATAGTCTCTCAATCCATATCCAGTCGATAGATACAAATTAAAAATAAACTAAAAAAATACATGTCATGGTCCTGTTTTGGGACGTAATAGTGCTCCCAACATGCMTTAATTTTTTAGATTTGTTTCTCCTATTCCAGGGCTGTTTTTCAGTTTATGGTTGTGCATTATCGGTTTGTGTTACAAAGTAAGTATGCAAGTTAGTATTGAATATATTGCAGATTGATGATGAAATTTAATTACTAATTAAAAATTCTTTCAACAGATAAAATTTTGGTATCAGTTATCTCAAGACTCCCAGCTTTCAGTCTTTAAAAAAAGTACCCTGGATGGAAGTTTGGAAAAACTGTTGGGCATTTCAGGATTGCCTGAGCTGCAGTGGGCAAAAGCCAGTGTACCAGTAGAAAATGTACCTGAGGATTTACCTTTTCAGGTATTTACAAACTACCTTTTTGTAATTGTACAGTTGTTCTAATTTGGTCTATAGAACTAAATTACTCTAAAAATAAAATATAAAGTAAGAGTTTTGTATTCTTTAACGTTCATATAAAATGGAATTCTATTCAAGTCTTTAAACAGACCTCACTGTTAAAGAACAWCATTGCTTCAGAACTGCCTGCATTGGAATCAAGTATTCATAATAAAAATCAAGCAGGAGTTGTGCAGTAGATTAAAAAAAATACCTTGCTATAAAAAGTGTGATGAAAGTGAAGGCCAAATTATACTGGCTAAACTTTGGAGAAGTACAGATCCTTGGGCTTCAACTTGCAGCACTGATCACAGCAGCAACCTGTTGAGTTCATTTCATTTCTACATAACCTCTGAAAACACACTTTATTAAAATTTAGGATGCAACTGTTGGGGAATCATCATCAAAYACTAGTATTTAGCAAATTAAAATTACAGCTTTTTCCTTTCATTTTATTTCTTATTTTTGTTAAATTTCTTCTGTCTAAAAGAAAACAACTCAATCCTTGGTAAGTTATGACTGAACTTTATTTTCATTTCTGTGATCTGTTGAATATTTTCTTCTCCTTACAAATACATCCTTAAAACCTTACACTTACTGTACCTCATATAAAAAAAGTTGTGTTTTTTTTAAAGAGTTTAAATAAAACATATCTCTGGATCTTTACCTTTATTTATAGGTAGAAAACTGCCAATGAAGAGAATCATTTACAAATGAGTCTCTAGCGTATTCAAATGAAATCAAAATAATTTGCTAGTTGGCAGAGAATCTTACACATTATCTTTAGAAATATATCTTAACACGTCTCACACAGCATGGACTTGTTTTTAAGGAATACTTTGTTGACTTCAGCACACATTGTGTAGATGATTTCTTGTCTCAAYTAAAAGAAGTTGTTGAACCTCCCCTTCCCCTCATTTGGATACCCTCAATACCTTATTAAAAATGTGTATAAATTTTAATGGTTCTAGTAGGAAAACACTTCAGGTAATGAATGAACCTTCTGGTTGAAATTGGATGATTTGGGTTACCCCAAAGTAAGCAGTTAAGCAGTAAATCGCTGGTTTCTGGTTTAGTATTCAAATTTCAACCACACTTTTTGCTGGATAATTATAATCAGAGTTGGTTGTAGGCAGCATTTACTTCCTGTACAGAAGTAGTAAATTATAAAGGAATATATATATTCAATAAATATATCTTTCATAATTTAAACTTTAATGAGCTTATTTATTTCTTTGTTTTCACAGATCATTTTACAAGCTACAGTTATATCAAAAAATGCTTTCATTGCTGTTGATGATATCAGTGTAACAGAGGAATGTGGAGTTATGAACAAACCACTCTCAAGTATCAGCCAGCAAAGCAAAGGCAAGCTCTGTAGCTTTCAATAAACCTGCAGGACAAAATGTTGTGGTCTATACTTTTTTGTTTTGTGGAAATGTATTTTCAGAAAAAAAAATCCTAGTTATGTGGATACTCTGTGATTTCTTCAAACAAAGTAATTCCATGAAAAAGTAGCTCTGTTTGCAAATATTTTAACCTTTTATGGGCAGCTTAGTTTCTGCATAATTTCATTTATAGTTCTGTAGCTACAACTATGCAGATTGTAAAATCCRAGGCTTGATATTGCCTGTTAATTTTGTACATTTCTAAAAACCAAGAGAGATGGTCGCTTTATGCTATATGATCCCACATACTTTCTCTAAGCCAGGAAATTAAAGTACTCCAGAGGCCAGATTTTCAACCAGTATAAATTTTCAGAATTTCAGTGTCTCATTTTCTTTTCTCTCTTTTCTTTTTTTTTTTTTTTTTGTAGCTATACCAAAAGATAAGATCCTATTTCCCTATTTCAACACTGTTTAAATTCCTTCTATTCTGATAGTTTCAAATATAGTTTTCACACTCTTATATTGAACTGAGACTCAACTGACAGCTTCAAAATACCTGTARAAAAGTAGAGAAGCCAGAAAAAAAGTGCATCTGTAGTAATGAGTACCCTATAATGAACACTATCATCCTGTGTTACACATTAGCTTCTATAACTAGTTCAAAGTTAGACTTTTGTAAAATAAGCTGTGGTAGGAGTTTCTAGATACCGTTTAGAGTATGGTATCTGCCATTATTCACATTTGGATGCTGAGACAAAATTATCCAATAAGTATCTTATCTCTTCCACTGAAGGACAAATTCAATTGAATTTTCTTTAGGGCAAGAGGGGGAAGCCATCATTGCTAACATACAGGTAAGYAGCTACATTCCCACTAAACTCGTCAGTTTGCTGCCCTAGTTAGAAAAGTGAAAAGTATATTAACTGTAACTCCTGTCAGTCTTGTGTTGCATCTTGATGCTGTTTAATATTAATGACTACTTCCCTGAAATGGGAATGGACATAAATGTAGTTCTTGGTAATACTGAAGGGTTATACCCAGCAGAAAACTCTTTTTTTTTTTCCTGATTAGAAAGTGTAAAGACATAGTTGAATGAGTGTAAAACATAGTTGATGAGGGACTATCATAGTTGATAGTCCCTCATCTCCATATACCAGCCAATTGGCAATAGATAGGTATTTGAAGAAAAAAAAGCTGATTTAAGCAAACAAGAGAAAGTTGAAAGCTGTATGTTTTTCCCTTCTTACTGTCTCTCTCAAACTCTAATAAAATTGATAGTCTTTGCTTTTTTTTTTCCCTTCATTGAAATTGGGGGTGTGCAGTTTGAAATTGTAAGCTAGTAGTGGTATAGAAAGTATTTCAGCTTCACTGTGAACTGAGCCCATTATTTCCTTGGAGAAATCATTTTTGAAACAAGTGGCAGGGCAAAATTTTTGTGGAAGACAAGCTTTTGATTCTGAGGATTAAAAGATAGTCTGTTGAGCTACCTAACAGAGACTTCTTACAAAGCCTCTCTACTGAACTTGACTATTGACCTCTAAGGCATTTTTGATATATCTTCATTCAAATGTTTGAATATTGTCAAGAATAATAAACAGGTTAAGACCCTGGAACTTTACGTCAAATCTATTATCTAACAGCCATGATATAGACTAGCTCACTAGTTGATTCAATATGCTTTGTGTGTTGTTATATTGAAAGATGATAAAAAGTAAATTTTACAATTTTATACATGTGTTTTTATATCAGTTTTTTTTTTTTTWTTTTATTTTAAGGGGAAGCAGAGTTTGCAGACACTGCTTCTTCATCATTTTACTGTCCACTGGGTCATCTTTCATGTGGGAATGGAGAATGTATTTCACGTGACAAATTCTGTGATTTTACACCTGACTGTTCAAATAGCTATGATGAAGCCAAATGTCGTAAGTGAAAACTCTAAAAGCAATCTACATTGTTAAGCTGCCCGTGAGCATGTTTATTTCTCCTCTGTGTTTGGTCTGATCTGGACCTTCAACGTCCTAGAATCTGGTTGAGGAAGTCAGTATAAACCAAATCAAAAAGAACATGTGCATATGCACTCTTGTAAACAAGATCCTGCATGTACATACAAAAAATGGAATAAAACTAAATAATACATTTCACATGTACCAATTTAGAAGTTGTGTGGCAGGACTCTGCAAGAAAATTCCTTTTTAAAAGGTTGATGATCCTCCAATTGCGTCCGAAAAAAAAAGTCTGAAAAATGTGAGACCAAAAACATTAATGATGTCATGGTCATAGCCTCATGCTAAAACCGTGTGCATTTTGTGTGCTTATTTTTGTTGATACCAGCATTAGATTGGGAACTAAAGCAGTTGTGGACAAACATGGTTGTAAACAATTTAGGCCCTGTCAAGGTTTCCAGCTCTGATATGCTGTGACACCTACCTATATTTTCTCTGTGTACAAATTAACACATGGGAAAGTGGAGAGAGATCTGAGTTCTTCTCTAGTGTGGAATCCACAAGTAGGCCACACTGCTTTTGGCTTGCAATGCATAGCTTCAAAAATCTTGTTGATTCATTCAATAATCTGCCCTGCATAAGAAATCAGTTACACTATTTGCCCATGATAACGAGGCATTTGGTATTGTGTTGAATTTMTGACTGCACTATAATAGTTATGATGCATTGGCACAGGTGAGTTGTTGTGAGCAATACTTAGTTCAGGACTTTTGGAAAATACAATGTGATTGTTTCTAGCATTTTGGAAAAATCATTAGAAATGTAATGCAAAAAAAATACTGTGTTTTCTAAGTATGTTGTATTATGCATCACAAAGTGATAACCTTCACAGGTGCTAATACAATTAAAATCCCTAGTTTATTTTTTAGGGAGTTTATTTGCGAGGAATTAATAATACTCTATATGAGCAGAATGAGATAATTATATTTATTTTTATAGATGAACATTTGTGAGACTTGGAACCTTCAGATTTGAAATATATAAATATATATATTTTAACTCAAAGGATTCTAAAGTAAAAACAGCAAAATCGTCTTTACCCAATCTGGCATTCTGCATAATGAATACCATGAGTTTAACAACATCTCTCTTCTGCCCTCTGATGTCTTGTGACTCATAAATATGGCTATAAATTTTCATTGAGATAAGGCCTTTAAAATTCCCTTTTACTTATCCTCAAATTTTAATAATATGTTAGATCAGTGACTTATTGAATACATTCTTCTTTGAATTGCTTGGAAAACAGTCTGCATTGTTATAGACGAATAAATCATCTAACTTTTCACCAAAACATACAAAAAAATTATACTACTTACTTTTGGTTCTTCTGCACTGTTAATGCCCAGTTTAAAGGATTTCAACAAATTTTACCTGTGCACACTTTCTAACTCATACTTCTTAATGTTTTAACTTTTCTCTGTCCTATGACTTTTTGWGCAAAACTCACAGGTCATCTTGTGAATTGTTTCCACGTTTATTTCTACTGCCTTTACTCTCAGCCAGTGTGTTTTGTTTACTTTAAATAAATGTTTTCAAATCATGATCACCTCTCTCAAAAAGGGATAGTTTTAATTAGGTAAGCAAGTTTCTCCCTTAAGAAGCTGAATGTAGAATAGAATATATTGGATAAATTAGACATTTTCTGTGGTATATTTAACAGCTTATGGCAGCACACTGTTATCAGTATTTTTAATGAATTTTAAAGATACTAAGTATAAAAATATTTGTGTAACACTTAGTGTGAAATATCTTACTAGAAGTACAGTTCTTTTGTCCTTACAATATACAGGAATATATTTTACCCATTATTTTATTTCCTTAGTCCCTTCTGGAAATACACCAGATCTTCTTCATCATTTGCCTATCAATTCGACATTCTTCACCAAACTCCATGGTGATCTCCCTCCAGCCAAATAGCTTCCTTTTGAGTGCAATTCTATATTCTTTGCAGCTCATGTAGTAATGCTGTCTTTAAAATATATGMATGCATGCATAAAATCTGCATGGCACAATGCCATGTTGCTAAAGACTGGRCAGGTCTATTCCTTTTCACATATCTAGCAAGTGAGTCTTGAGGAAATAAAGCACAATTTGTTATTGGTAAACCCACATTACAGTCTAGTCCTCTTCGTTTACTTTCTATTTTAATTCTTTTTTGTTCAAAGCATGCTGAAGCATTCATTGTAAGGTTATAATTGCCCAAATTTGTCTGGATTACTCTCCCATGTTTGTTCTTAAATTCAAGTACTGTGATTTCTATTTGCTGATCAAATAATAGCATTTCCAAGTTAATAGTTTAATTAAAAATACTGCTAATAGATTTATGATTTCATACAGGATCTTTCACTGTGCTAGGATGGCAGTTTAAGCTTTAATCCCCACAAATATAATCTTGGAAGTTTTCACTTCCAAGATAGTCTTTTTGATTTCAGTTCGCTTCTGTCTTTAAGCTATTCAGACTATGTTTCCACATACAACGTATTTCAACATTATACCCTTCCCGAAAATCAAGGCAAATATTCAGTTAGGGGCTTAACTGTACCTCTATTGTCCTTAATCATAGGCTTCCTGTATGGCAACTCTTTCTAATTATGTAACTGTAGATGCTTTTATTATGCCCAAGTGTCAGTTGCTCAGACTATGCATTAAAACTGCCATGCTAACAGTAGAATTATAGAGTTATTATAAGTATATTTGCAATAGACCTTACTATAAATATATTGTGGCCCMCTTACCAATTGTTGTCATACTGCTGAAATGAAGCAACATTCTTCATCCTGAATACAGAAGCACCTGAACTCGCTCAGTGTGTGCCACCACTGCAGCCTGATCATGTGAAGCAGAATGTAGGTACAAAAATGTGTTTTGCAAGTAGTTTAGCATGTTGATGGTTCAGGTTGGAAGGGACCTCTGGACCCAAGCAATAAACTCAACTTTTAGTATGTTAGTCTGGTGGTCTATAGCAATAAAACTTCTCTTATAATTCTTCCACAAATTGATTCTGAATCTAATTCAATTCTATGTTATTTGTACACGTCTGTATTTGCAATGTAAGTTATATGTATTTATATCTTACAATGAAATTTTACCATCTTCATGTTTATTCAGCCTCTTATTATCACCAAATATAGCATTCCAGACATGATAGCTATTCCAACATATTTTTGCCAACCTGTTAAATTCAATTCTTTGCTTTTGTACCATTTGTGTATGCACTTATATGTCTACATCTAYATACAATATATAGATTGATGCAATAGGATGAAAACTGCTCATTTTTCTCAGTCATTTTTAWTGATTCCTTAGCATGAATAAATGCAGAACCTCAAATTCTCTCTCTTCTAATATTTTGCATCTTGGAATCATTGTGTGTTGCTGATGTTCACAAATGTTGATGTGTTATGATAATTTCTCCTTGAATTCCATAGTCTTTTCTCTGCTCTCTTTTCCAGCCTCTCTTCYCTCCCATAAAATTCTTTCTTCCCAGTATGCATTTCTTAATTGCATTTCCTCTCTGGTACTGCAATGCAAGGGCATCTTCTTTGCCTTGCCTTCACATTTATGTGGTTCCTTGCTAATCCCTTTTTAAAGGTCTGCTATTCAGTTTGTTCAATCAGTTCTTATAAATACTAAGTTGTTCAGTAATTATTACTTTCTTTCTTGTATTTTAAAACTCCTGTCTAAAGCTTTCTGCTGAGTTCAGATGCATCCTTAGCCCTTCTCTAATGTGACCTATCAGAGAGAAAAGAAAGAACACACAAGACAAGAATTTTCATCAAACAGCCATACAAAACTAATAGGCAACTTGCACTTTTTACATGCACTTCTTGTTTTTCAGTTGCCTTACTCCTAGAATAGATTGTGACAACTTATTTCTAATACTCCAGTCATGTGACTTTTCTATCCAGTTTTCAATAATATCAGTTATGCTGAAGAAACAATTGTATTTACTCATATTCCTGACGGAAAGTCCTTGCATAATTGTCTCCTTATTGAAGGCCAGTATGATTTGTGTGTTCTTTTTGATAATGTTAGGAGACTGAGGCCTTCTCAGAGTCTAGTWAAGGGTTTCTTTACATCTCTAAGTGGAAACCAGGCAACTTGTTTTCCGTTGGAAGCCACAGAGTAGGGTAAATAATTATGAAATTATTTTGTGTAGATACGTAGACAATATTGATTACAAATTACAGAACATTATATGTGAAAGAACGAAATGGAATGAAAGGGAGTAAATGCTATTACAACATTTAGCTGGTGATGTTTAGTTCTACTCTCACTTTCTGATGCAATGGAAAAGATTTGTTGTCCGAGATAAACTAAGGTATCTCATTTCACTGCTGGTAATGGAAAATTTAGAAGTAGTCCAGGGAGAGGAAGCTTTTTATAGATTTATGTGCATGGGGACCATTGTGATTTCTTAGGCTAAGTAAAAACTATCTTTAATTTATCCAAAAATAAAAGCATAATTATTTTATTTTGACACCAGTAGCTGTAGTGAATTATTGTGAATGACAATTTGCAGGTCATCAAAAAAAAATTTTCATTTTCCATTTATATACTTTCATTTGCCTGTTTTAACCTGGCAAGTCAGATGACAACATTTCAAGGACTSAATTTCATGGAGAGTTCCAGAAGAAAAACATGTTTTAAATCTCATAATTTCTTCGAAACTATTCAACAGTTTCTAGCAGTAAATTCCATTGACTTTACAAATGCTTGTTTGCAAATACTAGTGAGCATTCCTGACAGACAATTTTTGTGGTCATCTAAAATTTCTTCTGATTGCAACATACTTTATTTTCTTTCTTGCATCTTGGCTAAACAAGATCTGATAGGTGTATGTTTTATTTATAAAATTCTTTGAACTTAGCACAATTAATGCATTCCTTCAGCCAGCTGTCATAAATAACACCATTTCACTGAATGATTCAGTTTTCATTATGAAGGATGGCATCAGCTTTAGTGGAGTAATGCTAATGTGCTGACTCAAGGATCTTGACAAAGTACAGGAGGGAAACTACCCTGAACTTGGATTAGGAACTCTCTGTATACTAGAGAGGGGAAAATCAATATTCAGTGTCTTACTATCTTCTCGACTCTCTCAAAACTTATAAAAATTTTTGTTTGAGATTGAAACATGYTCTAGGTGTCCCTGCTTGACCAGAGGGTTGGCCTAGATCTCCAGAGGTCCCTTCCAACCTCAACCGTTCTGTGATTCTGTGTGAATTTATATTTTTGAAAGAAAATACCAAATGTTGGTCATATGTCTTGGTTCTGGTCCAAAGTCACTCCTGCTAAAATTAAATACCAAGCCTTTTAYGCTGTTTACCATTGTTCCTAGGTCATTCAGTCAGAGTCTTGATGAAAGTGTTTATAAGACCTTATCAAAGAAAATAAGGAAACAGCTGACCTTCATATGAACATAATGCAATTACAAACAAAATAATGCAAAACTTCTGTGGTTCCACATTCAGCAAATATGCCAGAACTATGCTGCTCAATAGAGAGAGCAGAATTACCCAAGAGAGCAGAATTTCCCAACATATTCCATGAGATATTATTATAAGATACTCAAAGCACTGATATTCMCAAAACTCTGTGCTGAATAAGGTTGAAGTACCTCCAAGCATGAAGACAGAATATTTCTATATGGTTGTCTCAAGAKGGCTTTGCTCATACCCTTAATCTTTCAAGGGTATGTGCTAAAATGCTAATCATTTCAAAGCAGCTAGTCATTATGTTTTATCCTGCTGTGATAGGAGGCTAGTTATAGATTTGTCATTAGATATTGATGACTAAAAACAGATTTACAACTCTACATGTGTTTAATCTCCCACATTCTCAGACTTTTAATATCCTAAGTGCAATGGTTTAGATTGGACAGGACAATATGTTCAGGTGGACTAGTCCAGGTAAAGAACCTGCCATTGCCCTCAAAGGAATCAATCAGTAACTGGCCTGCTTGAATATACGACTCCTACACAGCGGAAAAAGATGATGGTTTTCGAAGTGCCATTCAATTACATGAAGTTGTCTGCCATTGGACAAGCTTTGTTCCAGGGCTTAACTTTTCGTTGCCAAAGAAATGTTTCTTAGAACACTCCAGGCTTCTGTTTTACAACAATTTAATGAGTATTCTTCAGTTATTTGACTTCTTATTCTGTGACATATATTTGCATGTATTTCTGCTATATATTTTGGGTTTTTTTTCCTCAGTTATGCATCATAAAAGCCTCGGCCATATGTTGACAATCTATTTTTCTTTTAATTAACATGAGAATAACATTCTGATAATTAACAAATGATAATCTTTTTATTGTATAGTCTGTTTTAACTTGAGTTAATGCTGGATTCTTCCTTTGATCCCTGGAAATCTTTCAGCATTGCCTCTTCTGTTTTTCCTACAAAATTTTAAGGAGAATAATTTTATGCCACATTTATGTAAAGTATCATCTGTAAAAATTTGATGGTATATTGGAAGTATTCTGGCTTGTGTGTTCACTAAGGAATTCATGAAACTGTTTCTGTTGCACCAATGCAATCCTGAAAATAATTATTTTATTATCTAGACATTATGTAAACTTTATCTTGGATGTTATCTAAATATGCCATCTTTATTCCTTGATCCTAGTTTCCTTGTACAAAAGTATACATCCTAAACTAAAAATTAGGATGTTTCCAAATTGTTGAGAAAAGTGAAAACTATCAAATTGTTCTTTTTCTCGAGAACAACTACTCCGGGCTATTAGTTTATAGCTCTCCTTCAGCAGCTGAAGAATTTACAATGGCTATAAAGCTATTATACATGGCTTCCATGCATTAAAGCAGAAAAGAGAAGTGACTGCTTCTTTCAAGCTGCAGATTTACAAGCAGTGACCTAACATATCTATCACATTGTGTGTTTGTGCTCTGGAATACGAATGTATAGTCACTTCTAAGGCTGCAGATTATGCTTTGGCATAGACTAAAAGCTCACTTTTTCAATCAAAGAAAGATGATGGTGATATTGTGAATAAGATCTGGCTGGACGGAAATTTGGTATTCTAATTGTCTGACTCTTGGCAGTACTTAAAACTTCTCCATCCTCTGTCTTTTGTTTCTGTTCTGTATGCTTAGAGTGTGGACTATCAGGTCTGTTACTCTCTCTTAACATCAGAATATTGCAGATGTATTTTTCTGACTAATTTCACTTAGAAGGCAAATAATCAGAAGAGTACATGCATTTTTTTTTTAGTGTGGTTTGGAGGTCTGTCAGCACTGTTGGTCTTTTAATGACTACTTTATAAAAGTGTAATATTTGCTTCTATCAGGAATATTAATCTTGCTGAAGTATGCATTTTTATGTAATATTTTTTGTTATAAAGTAATTCTTCCAAACTCTTAGGAGTCAAGAATATACATGACAAATGTCTAACTCGGATGCATACTATTCCTTCATATAGCCAAAAGAAATCAGCATTTTTTTAAAAGATGAGTCCAGGAATAGCCGCCAGTGCTGAGATGAGTTTAGTTAAGTTCAAGGAGGGAAATTAAAACTATTTTCTGGTAMATTGCAGAAGGGACCTGAAACTGGAACTTTGTAGGTGCATTAGGATTAAGATATGGGGAAGAGAAGGCAGTAAAATGCAGTGAGTGGAAACAACCTTTGGCTATAGAGGAGGAGGAATGGCAGCAGAGACTCACTGCTGAAGCTTCATGGTATTGGAGAGAAGGAGCCAGGGGGATGAAGGAAATTAGGGAAGGAAGGAGCTAGACTGCCTGTAAGAAGGGATAAAGRCAATTTGTCAAAGAGCCAGTGATATAGCAGAAGCACCAGAAACATTACAGTAATGAGAGATAAAAAGCTAGAAAAGAGAACAAAACAAGCAAATGAAAAAAGAAATGTGAATGTGGAGAAATYGTAATCTTTAGGAGGGAATAGGATAAAAAGTGAGATAGAATAAAATGTTTCTGGAGAAATAGTCATGCAAGATGAGAAGTGGAGGAGAAAGGACTAGGACTACTGAGATAAGGGGTCAGAGAAGATTAGATTCAGAAGATCTGAAGTTGTGGCACAGGTGAAAAGGGGAAATAAGCTATGGAAAGGAAGAGCAAGAGCATTCTTCTACTTGTGATGACATACACTTTCAGAAATGCTGTAGACCCTGTCTGCTGTAGCCAGCTGTCATGACTTTAATTTTCTAATTCTCTCAGCATTTTTTTAAATACAACGTTTTTTGGGRAAAAAAAGCATATCTCAAAATTTCCTAGTAATTCTTTTGGTAATTATGGACTATGACAACAAATACTGCATGAGCTCCAATGGMAGAGAATTATGGGGTAAATATTAAGATGGTCTTTATAATGGCCATAAAATCTTATTTTTCTCCTTGCTATATTAAAAGTGGGAAGTTCCACCTTCTGTTATGCAATGAAGGCAGAAAACCAACCCCTGGATTCTTAGAGAAAAGCTGTCTCCCTTGTTTTATTTGACTTGGACCTGCGTTCAAAATGATTGGCTGCTCTAGGGAAGAACTTTCTCAATTTATCTTGTTGAAATTGTTTGTCATTATCTAAGAAAAAAAATTTTCTTTGGACTAGCTGACTAACACTGAAGAATGGATGTGAGTTTTGCTAAATTTCAGGAGAAAACACCAGATGATTATTATATTACTTTAAAATTACTTTTAAAAAAGCCATTTGTATTAAAAGGATGGGAGTCAAAAATAAAATTTTGTGATTTAATAAGGATCTTTCTAAATGGAGAAGTGCAAAATCTGAGGTTACTTCACTTTAATATCATAAATGGTTGTCAGCTTACACTCGTACATTACATCCTTCCACTCCTTTCCTTCTGGATGCATTTATTTTGCGTTATACACATCTTCTAAATTGTTACTGCTCTTTATTACTGCTCGTTTGGATGGATGAAGGCTTTGCTCCTGGGAACATAGCTAAATATATTTTTTTAACCTTAGTTACTGCAGTACTTTGTTTCAGATATGTCCTACTAATACCAATGATAATAAAGATTAATATTTAGATTCAGTGTTATCATAACTAGGGGAAGAGTTTTGTTAACATACTTGCAAGATTCAGGACATAAGGGATTTGATTCCTGGCCTCTGTATAGATTGCTTAAAAGATTGTGCACAAATCTTGTTATTGCTTCATGCACACTCTGTTCTTATTCTGCAAGATAAGGTTTATGAACTGCTTTTCCAGCTCCTCTCTGCCTGCTTGTGTACTTTGGCTRCAGTAGCTTTAGGGTGGGTTTATTTTACTGAATACATTGCATACAGTGATGGCTTGATTGTTCTTGCTGGACAGTTGCCTTTATTATTATATAAAAAAAAATCTTGTCATCTATGTCCCCATACCCCTTTCCTTGACTTCAATCTAGAATATGGGTGATGTGTTAAAAGTGTTTTATTTTCTTTACAGACTATAAAGCTGATGTGGTACTGCTCTGTTCAGAGACAAACTGAAATGCCTTTTCTCTCATTTCAGCCGCTGTGTGTGACTTTGAAGAAGGTAACTGTGGTTGGCTTGAAACTGTAAATGATGAATTTGACTGGGTAAGAAGTTCTAGTCATGCTCTTCCACCTGCTTTTCAAAAGCAAGCGCCTCTGCAGGATCACACCTACAATAAGTCTGAAGGTAAGTCAAATCAGGTCAAGGGACAAAGTAGTGTCGATATACCTGCCTTTCAATCAGATTTAAAGTGGAGGCTATGAACCCTTTTGCAATTCTTAGAAAAGATTGCTTTCTTCAGTCTAAAAGGTTATTTTCTGTTTTATTTCAATAGGTCATTTTATGTTTATTCTGAAAAACAGCAGCAATATTTCACAAGTTGCTCAGCTACGAAGCCCAAAGTTCAGCCAAACTGGATCAAACTGCACAGTGTCTTTCTGGTATGAAGGAATTTTGACTTAAATTTATGGWTCATCTCACATTGCTTCTTTTGGACAGAGACTGTGGTTATAGTTTGCAGTACTATACATCATCCTGCAAAATATTGCCACTTTTTATCCTTTATAAATATTCATTTTGCCCAGTAAACCAGAGCATTTGAAAAGGAGGACTGAAACATGGAACTGCTTTGTTGCCGTGCTTTGAGCAAATATATATTAAAGAATTATGTCTACATTTATGCAGAGAAATAGTCTGCATAGTCACAGTCACTTTGGATAAGTAAGTCTGAAAATGTTAGAGATTTTTTTTCTAGAATAGAAAAACATCCAAAAATCTAGAAACGGAATTGTTGAGGCTTCATTGGCAACCCAAAATGTGTACCTTCTTTAAATAGCAGCTCTGTTGCAATAATTGGAATGTCACTTCCAATTCTTTCCTTAGGTACATTAAAAAAGAGCCCTTTAAGTTACTAACAGGAATTCACAGAGATTGTGAAGAGACAAAGAAGGACAGAAAAAAATAAACCATAATTTTTGTACTGAGGTCAAAGTTGATACTACTGCTTAAATAAATCTATTATTTGGACTAACTATAGTGCAGTGTTCAGTGTAGTGTTTCTGAGTAGCAGAGTATGCTRTAGATAGATAGAGAAAATATATTTTTGTCAAAGATTCATGACTTGAAACTGGAGGAAATGTAATCTTACAATTTGTTGGATAATATATCTGGAAATTACAAATTGTATGAATTCCAGTTCTGTTTCCATTTATATGACTTTTGTTCAACCTTTGGACCCTCTGCTTGTTTATTTCAAAAAAATACATATGGTGTTATTAAATTCACTTACGTATTTATGATTTTAAAATGCTTTGAGATCATCCAAAAATACTGTAAAAATGTTACATGTTAACAATAACTACCACAGATCGGATTTTGTAAAAATACACAAAGTGTATTTTTACATTCAATGTGTTTTGTTTTTATTTCTTGAAACTTCAAGAAATTTATGTATTAAAATGTAAATTAATTTACATTTTTAAATTTATAAAAAACTTAATTAAAATTTTTAAAATTGAATACTGGAATTTATATTTTACATTAATTTTACACTAAGATTAAATGTATTAAATTTAATTAAGACATATATTAAAGCAAATGTTTATGCAATCATCTACTATAACTTAATGAAGTATAATTTTCTCATAATCTTAAATTCTCAAAATGAACTTTAGATTCATAACATAGCCTGCCCTACTATCAATATCAGTATACAAAATGTGGATAGACAGWGTAGTCTTCCTATATTTCTCAGAGCTATAACAGAAAATATATTGGTCCAGTCCATCACAACTTGCTGTGGTCCATTTTCTTAATTTCCAACCTCAACTTTGTTGTTTTCATTTTAGGTATTACAATTATGGATTTTCAGTTGGAGCAGCAGAGATGCAATTGCTTGTGGATGGGCTGGAGGAGCCTACTGTCCTTTGGCGGATATATTACAACCAGGGAAATCAATGGTTGAAGGCATTCATTCAGCTTGGACGCCTTCCACATCCTTTCCAATTATCACTTGACAAAATCAGTTTGGGTTTTTATGACGGCGTCTCAGCTATTGACGATATTACATTTGAAAATTGTGCTCTTCCATCACCAGCAATAAGCTGTGAAGGTCCTGATCGTTTCTGGTGCAGAGTCACAAAAGCATGTATTGACATTTTATTGGTGTGTGATCTTGTGGATAACTGTGGGGATGGATCAGATGAAGACAACTGTGGTGAGCACTTTGTTATTCCTTTCCTTATTTGAAAATCAAGAGTTGCTTGCCAAGTTCATCCATAGCATACACAAGCACAGAACTATTACAGTCTATCATTGTGGCAGCTGCTGCTGATGCAACTGAATAGAACTATTCATGAAATAGATTTTAAAAATTCTTAACTTACATAAGTATGATAAATTACAGATGAATTTAAGGGAGAGTGTCATTAATTTCCTTATTAAAATTAGCCATATTTCTTTTTTCTTATCTTTCAAAATAAACTCATGTATTACAAGTTCAGTCTCTGTGGGATAATCATAGTCTGCCAATTGGTTTTTGTTGAAGTGCTGTCTTTGATAGCACAGATGGAAGTAAAAGAAAGGGTGTATATGAACTGAGAGGAGTGTATGTCCTATCTGTATTATAGAAGATACTAGTCATCCTGGACCTAATTGCACCATTCCAAGGACGAACCCATAGGAACTGAACAAAGCTAAGGGTCATTTGCATTCTTGAACTTTACCTCGGAGTGCTGAAGAATGTTGTTTATTTTATTTTATTTTTTTCCTCAAGCATGCATTCCTCAATTTTAGGAATTCAATAATATAAAATTAATAGCTAACAGATGCTTTATCACATCCTGAGGTAACTAAATTATGCAAACTACAATGAGTTTCAGAAACATGGGAGACCTAATGTGCTTGAAGAGAATTGTGCTAGTATCTGCTGAATATCAGTTTAAACTTAATATGAATTAAAAGTAAAAGGCCAACTTTCTAGCCTGTCCCAATTTTCCCATTGTAATAGGAAGTAAAACAATAATCATTTTTGAGGTCCATAGTTAGAAAGTATAGGACTTGAATGGTTTTGCAGTTGAAGGCATGAAAACAAACAATAATTTCCTTAAGAAAAAGAGTAGGACTGGCCATTATGTCAGTTAGTCACTCTTTATGGAAGACAGATGGAAAGATGGAACCCAAGTTGTCCATCTCTAATACTCATTTTATTTTTTGCACTAGAAGTGATTGGTCTAATCAATATATTTTGGCTTGATATCAAGTAAAGTGAAATGTCATTATATAAGCCATGTCTCTTGAATTAGCTCTGAGAAAGCTGTTACATTAGTATTACTAGGGACAATAAGAATAGAGAAATTGATTTAAAATTTTATTTACGATGAAAAACAGCTTAGGTTAATCTATCACAAGACTATTTCCTTTGATTTATATCATGCAATGTACTGAAGTTTTAACTCTTTCAGTCATTTAAATTTCAGTTAAGGGACTTTACATGCTTTAATTATAAAAATACATGCTTTTATTTAATAACATGAATAGTCTAATGTGCTCTACAGTTCTGTTTATTCAAAAAGTTCATTATGTGCAGCTTACAAGATGTATATTAGAATAGGTACTAATTAATGAAAGATTTTTTTTTAATCCATTCAGTGTAAATCTGTTCTTCAAGTGGAAATTTTTGCAAGGGGAAAAAGAGGGTTTTTTCCCCTCCCTCTATAGTAGGAAGAAAGTGAATGAAAAAATACATTAAAGTAGTATCAATGTCTAATACTGCTTTCATTTGACAGTCTGTTCTGTTTACCTGTTCCATCTGTTCTGTTTACATGTTTCAGACCCTGACTTACAGTGCAACTTTGAAAATGGTCTGTGCAATTGGGAGCAGGACACAGAAGATGACTTCGACTGGATCAGAAAACAGGGTCCAACCCCCACACTGAATACAGGCCCATTCAAGGATCACACACTAGGCACGGTCAGGGGACACTACCTCTACATGGAATCCTCAGAGCCTTATGTATTCCAAAATAAAGCAGTTTTGGTTAGCCCTGTCTTCAACCCCTATGTCAATGAAACTTGCATTTTCCGCTTCCATTATCATATGTTTGGAAAGCAAGTTTATAAACTTTCAGTCTTACAGAGAACTGTGAGTAATACCAAGGGACAGCTGCTGTGGTATAAATTTGGAAATCAAGGCAACAGATGGATAAGACAGACTCTCCACATCAATAGCTCTAAGCCATTTCAGGTACGACCTTTCTGCATCATCAAACACTGCATAATCTAAAAACTATTAGTAATAGTCTAATTAAACTGACTTTGAAATACACGTGTAGTGTTTTGACTAAGTATGTTCCAAATGTTTAGTTTTGTGGAAGCTGCTTTTCCCTCTGAAAAAAAGGTGATTATAAACTTTAGAATATGAACCTGTGATAAATTAAGGAGGTATTATTTTGCTTTTCTAGAATTAAGCATAACTTACATAAAGCCAGAATAAATATCAGTTCAAAATATTTGGTTCTAGTCTGGGTCAGCAGTAAGTGTATCATCAAGATTCTTTGTAGAATCCCTGCTGTAATGCTAACAATGCCATCTCAGTTAGAGAATTATTAGTATGTGTGACTGTAAGGAATTTATTTGTATAACTACCCTTATAAATGTGCAAATAAAAGTATCACTCCTGTCCCTCATTGACAATATTAACTTGGCCTAGACTAGTACTATAATTTATTATTTGAATATTGATGTCAGTGATGTTTTCCATGTTGAAAGTAGTGTGAGGTTCTGATTTTTTGTCCTTTGGACTAGATATGTAATATAGTTGAGAGGAATGTGAAATTCATTTTCTTTTATCAAAGTGATTCTCTTCTCATTTATGTCAATTTGCAGTAATGTAGATCTATTGGTTTACATAGGGTTCATAATACTAAATATTTGTATGGAAGAAAAAAAAGTATGGAAAAATCTGAGGTGGATGAACAAGATTCTTTTAAGATAAAGCTTTAATATTTATTTTAATGCTTTTTTTTAGTAAGGAAGTTTCCCAAGTATATATATTTTTAAGGTGAATTTATGCTGTAGAAGGTCAAGGAAATTTGGGCAAAAGCTAGTCTCAGCACTTTACTGGGGTCATTTCTTTAATAACACAACCTCAGAACTTTTATTCTTATTTTTTTTAACATTGTAAGGAAAYATGTTCTTTATCAAAAGAATTATAAAATCAATTACAATATTTGCCTGTTTAACACTAAGATGGCTTATTTCGTAGCTGAAGCTATTTATACCATGTAAGTATTGTACAGCTTTTTGTTGTACTTGTCTAGCTGTGTTCATGAAATGCAAAGTTTTTATGCTCTTCTAATGTACTTTTGTTTTTCATAGTCAGATTTGAGTGGCATAAGGTGTGAAATATCATTTGATTGTTTTGAAGAAAAAGATCAGGACATGATGTTCAGTCTAGTGTGTTCCATTTTTCATGATAGAGTTTACTACCCTTCAAAACTGTTTTTTTGAAAAGTGGCATTTTGAAGAGAACAAGAGAATTTCTGCTGGTAATAAGTTGTCCAGGGTTAAACTGTTACCAAACTTCCTCTTAAGTGCAGAGTTTTTGGGATCCTTCTGGGACTAGATATTAGGGAGTGAGGGAGAATAGGAAGGAGCAAGGTCTTCACTCTCTATGATGATGTCTTCTCTAAAGCCTTAGTTGTCTGGTGAGATGTGTTCTAGTACAACATCTTAGAAGATACAACTTTTGGATTGCTATCAGCTCTTCCAGGATTTTCAGAGCTTCCTAGGCAATAGAGAACTTTAGACTTGAGACTGGAGATAGTCTAAGTCTTTGTAATGCAGACCTTTATTTCATTTTTCTTTTCTACATCTAGACATGAACATACAACCAAACCCTAAATAAAATAGATATTAACACATCTTCCTCTTCCCTCCCAGTATAATTGTAACTTGTTTACCATGTAGCAAGAAAGAATTATTATTTATGAATAGTAAACTCCCAAAGTTAAAGTTTTTTGATTTACTTACAAGCATGGAAAGCCAATGATGTAATCTTATAAACAATCTTACCGGTATACTGACTGTTAGCAAAAGGAGGTRTTCTCAGCTAAAAATATTGAAGCTGCCTTCAAGATACTTGAGGCCTTCTGGGAAGCCAAATCCCCCATTAGGATATTTGAAATGCACTGATACAAAACTTTAGGGACTTTAGTTGAACGCTCTGGCGTAAACCCAAAGGAAACAGTACATGAAGACTTACTTTGCTCACGTAAACTCCCTCTAAACTTTGTTCTCAGAATCTTATATTTCTCAGGAGACCATTGTTCCAGATGCCATCAAAATATGGCTGAAATTTAGTTCGTCTATGGCTGAAATTTAGTTCGTCTCTGTCAAATATTTTGCACTGAAGTATTAAATGTGACATCATTGAGTAAAATCAGAGGTTCTATGAGTAAAAAAGGAACTTTAGAGATAACATTGAAGTGACAAGACTGCAGTTCCCTGAGCCAAAATTAACTATATCTCTCAAATATTAATACTCACAAAGTGACAACACTGCTCTAAAATACACAAGCTTTTATGAAACCGGTAACTGTAGGATAGTGTCATCCAGAGCTTTCCTTTAAATTTAGAACTGTTATCACACAGAGGCTGTGCAGAAAGGAAAATTATTTAATCTAATCTCTTTTAAGAATCCAGTTTCCTAATGTAAGTAATGACTGTGCAGTTGTGTATTCTGGGCCTTTTAGGGAATCTTGAATTTAAATGGAGAGCTTCAGTTCTCATGTCCTTGGTAATGGGTTGTCTGTGTTACTAGATTTTGTGATTCCCCAGGTATGTGTGGGTGAAAGGAGTGGAATATTTATCTGTAGTGTTTCAGCAGCTATTATTTTCACAAACTTTCTACACACGTCACATAGATAATCAACCCATGTATTTTTGAAAATAGAGCAATAAGATATCCCCATGCATTCCTGGGAAAATGGGACGTTAAAAATACATTCCTTGTTAAAGATATCCTTTCTTATATATGGGACTCTGGTTTCAATAAAAGAAAACAGGTTGTTGATTGTAATAAGTACATTCTCTCTTTCCTTGATCTGAATTTATTTTAATCTCCCTGAGAAAACTCGTTAAATGTTCTTCCCTGTAAATGCATTTGAAAAGGTGATAAAATACCAATCTATCCCTGGTAGCCTCCTTATATTGCTGATAAATAGTGTTTGCTTTTATCTTCTTTCAATAGGCACAATAGCTAGCACAATTTCATCTTCATCTCAGAATAAACTGTGAAGATTTTAACATCTTAGATAAACATTGCTGTTTTAGTTTGCCCTCTTCATCCCAGTTTTTCAGCAAAAGTAAATTCTGAATTATGTGAAGAAGGACAAATTATATCAATTCTTCTGAGCAATACAGTCTCCTTCTCTTAGCCATGATATACATCAGATGCCTAAAGTATCCTTCATTGAATATCTAGGCACACATCAGAATTATCTTGCACAGATGCAAGTCTGTTTTGCTCTTATGAAATATATGGATGCACCTCTGTAAACAAAGATGATTACAAACTTACTGGGGAAGCTCTCAGTTTACCAAGGACTTTTGAAAGATGTTTACTGCATCTCTTATACCCATTTACAATCATTTTTCCATTGTACTTTTGATCTTTTCCCTGGTAATAATTTCCATGCAAGGGTCTAGTCATCATGGATTACCATTTAAGGGGCAACCTCTTTTTCTACTTTAACTATTTTACTCAGTTACTGGCACAATATTTAAATAGAAGTGATATAATTCTGTAAATATATTCTCTAACTCAACATGGAGGAATTGTCTTATGACTAAGTGTTACATAGATCAAACAACAGCCTGCCCATGAAGGCCCTGCTAAGCTTTTCTGCATGGACTTCTGTGAAGAAGTCTTTATGAAACACTAGGGATGAAAGCTTGATATACTCCAGGGGGAAAGGAACTGTGGTTCATAGCAGGACAGTCTGGCCTGTCCTAGTCCCTGATCTGAGACACAGTTTTTGAGACTGTAGGTAGGTTCCAGAATTGTGGCACAGTAAATCAGCCACAAGTCTGTAACTTTTCTCTTCTCTTCTCTTCTCTTCTCTTCTCTTCTCTTCTCTTCTCTTCTCTTCTCTTCTCTTCTCTTCTCTTCTCTTCTCTTCTCTTCTCTTCTC
>NW_020455455.1:4240017-4306363 GCF_003342845.1 Nothoprocta perdicaria
GCAAACTCAGAAAGTGTATGTTAGGTTGAGTGGACAATGAGGTGTCTGAATGAAAGATCTCAGAGTGTTGTAATCGGTGGCAAAGTCTAGCTGGTGGCCTGTGGTTAACAGTGTCTCCCAGGAGTGAACAGGGGGCCCAGTCTTGTTCTTTTCATTCATCAGTGACGGATGAAGGGGCAGAGTCAGCTCAGCAAGTTTGCTGATGATACAAAACTGGGTGGAGTGGCTGGAGCACCAGAGGTGTGTGCTGCCATTCAGAAAGACTTGGACAGGTTGTTAAGTTGGGCAGAGAGGAACCTCATGAGGCTCAAAAAGGCAAGAGCAGGGTCCTGCACCTAGGGAAAAATAACCCCATGCACCAGTACAGGCTGAGGGTGAGCAATTGAAGAGCAGCTCTGTGGAGAAGGAACTGTGTGTCCTGGGGGACAATGGGTTGAATATGAGCTGGCAGCATGTCCTTGAAGACATACTTGGGGATCTGTAGGATCTGTATTTTAGATGCGGGAGGTGTATTTCAGATGTGGGAGGAAATTTATAGTATGTTTGTGTCCTCTCTTTAACTAAACAGTAGATCTGTTTTTGCCCAATTAGCTATAGATGTGTTTGCATTGTTAGTGGGTACATCCTAATCAGGTAAATACTTTCATTACCTAGGCATTTAAAAAAACAAAAGATTAAATAATCATCATCCATCCTCTTTAAGGAATTAAAATATTTACGAATTTTGAATATTATCAAAAGGAGAAATGTTAAAGGATGGGGCCCCTGTAGCCAAATGAAAAAACAGATGGGAAATTATATTTGCTTTATGAGAGACTGAAAAATATCTGCAAAATTATCAGCTAAATGACTTGTTTTACATCTCTACACAGACAAATGTATCTAATGTCTTCTCTCTTTAAAAACAAATAATCTTTTACAGTCTCAAATATGTTTCTTTTTAAAGTAAACCTGTGAGAAACATTCTGGCATAATCTGGTGAAGTAGAGAAGACTTTTGTAAATTTTCATATTAAGATGAGGTCAAATATAACCATGACCTTAAATTAGATTAAATATATATTTATAGTTATATTTACCAGATAGATGTCTCTCAAGTGGACAGGCTAACCATGTTATTTTACAAAGAATATCTCAAACAGCAGCTGACTATATGTTTCTCCTACAATAATTCTTCCAGGGTTAATATCACATAGTGAAAACAGAGTCTTCTCTCTTGAATAATGTTTTGTGGCCATAATATAGGAATATACTCAGTGTCAGAGTATGGAAAGTGTTATTAASATTAAAAATCCCACTGGCATCAATTCAGTTATGGGTCTGTAACAGGAAAGAAATGTTATTCTTCCCTGCTCTTTAGAGAAACGCCTGGAAAAATATCATAAATTGGCATGAAGGTTCACAAGCTTATAGTGAACTAAGATACAGTGCTTAACTGGACTAGAACCAGAGTTTTTCAGTGCCTCGTAAAGCTCTGCACGGTAAAGCATCAGATTGTGATCACAGCACTCTAACATCTGATTTGTATATTCTTAAGGTCACTGATATAAATTAATTTAGATCCCTGTGTGAAAGGACATTACTACAGCTTTCAAAGGTGCAGGGAATTTGATTCAAATGTATTCTTAATGGAAATGAAAGGAAGGAATTGAGAAGTCTGGAAGATGGTCAGTTGGATCTAGAACTTTTTACTGGTTKCATTGGAAATTTTTAGTTGTCCCGTGACCCGTAATTCTTATACCTGATGGGCTGTCTTTAATTTTATCTACCATACGAATGGGGTAGTCCAAATCCCTACGTCATTCAAAATGGAGGGCAGACTGTTACATCCTTTCATTCCAGTGCACCTGACTTTTTATCCAAGGAAAACTAGAGCTGGAAAGATTCAAAGAAAGAGTTCAATGCCATGTAATCAGGATTCAACTGCTGGACTGCTAGCTGCTAATTGCTTAAAGCTAACTGCTTTAAGATTAGAGATTTGGGAAATACTTGGAAATCCAACAATACAGATTTTGTTTAGATGATGCTTAATAAGCTATATACCATGAAATCTGTTCATTAACTGCCATGTTTTCCTTTACATATACATATATATTAAAAGTATAAGATTAGTTTATTGTAGCAATAATGTTTCTTTCTCTGAACCTATTTTTCTATGATGACTGCTTTCAATAATTTTTGACAAAATTTCTTGATGACAAAAAGTTATTTGTGTTGTGATAAACCACTTGTGTGGTTCTTTATCCTCTTCCTCAAATCAATTCCTTTATACAATTTATTCCTTTACTTCTTTTATACAGTTCCTTTGCAGAAATAATAAGGAAGTCCTAATGAAAATCAGCAAATTCTAACTAATAATAAAATTAGTAATGCAATTGGAACTTTCTGAGATATGTCTTGGATATATTACTGGATAAACATTTGAGAGCTGAAATGACTCTTACTCCCTAGATGTTCYGATATCTTCAGGATTTTGAATACCATACATTTTTGAAATTAATTCCATTCTTGATTATATTACGTTTGTATGAAAATTAAAATTTTATTTTCCTGGCCCTCAATGGGCTTCTTTTGCAGAATTTCAAATGGCAAATTAATTTAAGTGGTCAATGTTTAGCCAGGGTTTCAGAYAGACTCAATTTTATACTGCAGTGCTAGTTCAAAAAATGATCCTGTTTTCAATTTTAGGCTATCAAGTGCAAAACAATATCGTTTTCATTTTTTAAATCTATATGTATCATAATTTAGATCTAGATAGATCTAAATCTATCATAATTTCATTATTTAGATCTAGATAGATCTAAATCTATCATAATTTCATTTAGATTACCCATCTTTAACGTTGTTAAGAACTGTGATCATAGTTCTTGACTCTTGCTGAGCAGTTAAATTAATATGTTTGAACGTAAACCTGCACTTTCTCTGTTACTTTTGTTACTACTTTAGTTAATACTGCATGTCAAAGTATCAGACTTCCTGCATAAAAAGCAAAATGAAAAATCTGAATTTGGAATTTTGAAAGTAATATAATAACAATAAAGAGATATTTTGGATTTTACTACTTAACAGAACTGTGTCTGCCCACGTCTACCTCTGGATGTTATTATACCCTTAATAAAAATACTCCCTTTAAAGGTGCAGGAGTGCTACCCCTTTCAGGGGAAGGTTAGTACCAAGTGGTGAGTTAGAACAGTCCCAGACAGTGTGAATGTCATAACAGAAGAAGGGCCAAAGAGAACTTCAAAGAGAAAAAGGCCCCTCAGACTCCTGCTTTGTACATGTCAGCATATTCCCCAGTTAAAATAATGTGGTTCTGAGGGGATTCAGTTTTGTTTGAGTAATAAGTATATATGAAGGTTAATCTTCTCTCTCTTGGTTTGAATTTTAGCTCATTTACGAGTAATTATTTATAAGTAGTAAATAATTTATGCATATAAAACAAAATCAAGATTTATCTAAAGTGTTATACGTTTGCCAATCAAGATTAAACTGAAGTGATTTTTTTGTTATAAAACACCTTTTTTTGTGCAAATTTCCAAAWAATAATAAATTTTGATTTGTCCTGTTTCTAAGCATTTTTAGGCTAATGATATACTGTGGTAGTATTGACCCCATTTTAAAAGTAATTATGAAACAAAAGACTGGATAACAGCCTAAAGAATTTCTGTGGATATTCTGAGGGAAAAATAAGATATAATCTAAGGATGTTGTTTGGAGAATGTCAGTGACATTTAATCAAGACAATTTAGAGAGAAGTGTTATGTATCTTTGAGTTACAAGCAATGTTTCATTAACTGTGGAAATTAATTGTGGAAAGTAAATATTCTCTGCCAATAAAATTGCAAATATGTACATTACTGAAAAAAAAAGATCAACAATTCCTATGCAATATTGCAATATTTTTGTCCTTATTTATACATCATTTATTTGATGTTTTATGCAGTGTTCCAGAATGATCTGGAAGATTTAATTACATGTATAATTGAGGAAGATAGGATATAAATAGTTCTTTAAAAACTGCCAAAGACATAACTTTAATATTTTAACATTTAATAACTTTAAGTGCATCAGCAATATTATATATTTTTAAATTTATTTATTTTTAAGCATGTTTTGAGGAGGCTTTTTCTAGAAACAGTTTTATAAAATAGTTAAATTAAGAAAAAAATTGAGTAAATGTGTCCCTAATCACCTGCTAAGGTTTTGACAATTTAGCATTAGTCAGAAGAAAAGAGGTTTATTCTGTTATCCACATAGTATTTCACAAATACTAGCCTCTCACATTCCTCGTCAATAGACAATAATGAGAAAGTAAGTATATTCAATAGTGCTAACTTTAGTGAATATTCAGCCAGAAATACATACTAAAATATATATATAAATATATAAATCTTTATATAAAATAAAAAATATTTTTCTTTAAAAAATTGCAGAACATATCTATAATCTGCTTGATTATTTTCATAGCAGTGGGATTCCTACATGGGTACATAATTAATTCAGATGGACATTATAATTAATTATGATTAATGTTATTATAATAAGTACCACAGGACSTAATCATATTATGTCACTTCTTATGATAATACCTTGCCATCATTTTGTATCACAGTGATGTTTCAGTAGATTTGCATGACTGTAAGGCCAACCATACTAATATTATAGTTTCCTGTGATTAATGTGAACACCAGAGAAAGCTGATGGCAATTAGTTGTTCATAAAGTGTCATTAAATACAATATTTAAGTTCATTTAAGCTCAGTATTAAGTGTATTTTAAATTTGAAGCATAGTAAAWGACTTCTATCAATCAATATAAAGTATTTAATGGGATGTGGAAGTCTGCTGTATGCTAAAAAGTTTTTTTGTGATTGCTGTCTCCGTAGATCTTGGTGGAGGGTACCATAGGAGATGGTTTCACTGGAGACATAGGAATTGATGACTTGTCCTTCCTATCGTGTAGCCTTTACAACGGTGAGTGAGAAGAAAATAAAGTTGGGTATATATCTCTTAGCAGTGAGCTCATTCTTCACTATCATTTGTGCATAGAAAAACAAAAACTGGAAAAACAAACCAGATCAAACTGTGAATCTTGTCAAACAGTGAAATCAGAACTTGTTTTCTGAATTCCCAGACCCCCTTATTCACTCTCTTCCTTGCATGCTCTGGAAAGGCAACGGCATAAAGCAGTTTCTGTTGTGCATGTAAGATCCAAAAGAAACATCAGTAATTTGAGATCTCTTTGGGATCTCAGTGACTGATGATGTTTTTTTCCTTTTTTTTTTTTTTTTTTTTTTTAAGAAAATCAGTTTGAAAGAGCCTTCCTCCTCTCCCCCAGTATTTCTAAATGTTTTTGCAGTGACAATTGCTCTCACATATCAGTACACAAACAATTCAAATGATAGAGCAACGTATCCTCTGAAGTCATTACTACCTAATATGGTAAAATGCCTAAAGAACTGTAAAATACTATGCTCACAAACAAGTGTGCTCCAAGACACCAAATGATTCAGAACCTGTCATGTTTCATCATGGAAGTGATTTTAAGAGGACTATTGTTAGCTGCAGCAGACATAATGTTATATATGGTTGGACAGATTATGTACAGTCCTATGAGAGCTGCAGAAGAGCAAGCATAATTTAAAACAAAATTTTACTTTCTGGAAATAAGTATCTCAGCATTAGATCGAAAACATCCTAGTGAACATACATTTTGTTTCTGCTATTCCAAAAACTTCCCACAGATTGAACCAGTTCTATTAGGAAAATCAAATGCATGTGGCATGTTTCTTTTGTAGATAATTTTTATCCTATTTTGGCAAGTTTACATATTATATAGCATTATTTACAGCTTTTCGAATATAAACTCTAGCTCAAAACAAATTTGGTGAATGCAGTTAGTGTAAAATGTTGGTAGTGGAGGCATAAAATCTTAGAAGGATAACTTAAAATCCTTCCTCCTCCTAAGACAAGAACTAAAAAAAAATGCAAAGCACAGAATGTCAAAGTTCATAAGTAAGAAAAGAGAAGGTTATTTTTGTTAAAGATGAAAGTCTTCAAGGTTAAAGATAGATAAACTGAATAGGAAATATATTTTTTGTGTTCTGTATATTTTTTTTAAGTCTTTTAGTATTAAGAGTAATTTATAAAACATTTCAAGCTCCTACTGCCTCTATTTTACTACCTCTGCTTCCTCCACAAAATAAAAATCCCAACCAATGATAAAAGAGTTAAGGAGTCTGTGGGAATAGCCTGCAAAACAGATGACAGGAATAGTGTATTCTACTGGATTTAGGATGAGCTGGATCATGAACATGAAGGTGGCCTCTTATGTCTCATCTCTGCAACCTAGAATTAAGCACTGCTTGACTAGCTAGAATTGTTCCACTTTGAATAATAGATACTGAACAAGAAGAGATTGGCTGGATCACATGGTAGTAAAGTCACATATATCTAATTTTAAAGATGTAGAAACTTGTGCGTCTTTTTTTTTCAGTATATCACATGAATGCCCTAACTACAGGCTATACAATGGTGCTTGCTCTGGCCAAAGTGCCTTSTTGTAAGTTGGACAAAATGGGTTATTTCCAGAGGGGAAAAAAAAGGAGTTGATTCTGTCCATAGTACTTACAGCACTTCAGAATTTTATCTCCTGGAGAATATATAGCCTGTGCTGTGAAACCACTCTGGAAATTTCTTTTCTCCCAGTGTTTCCTTCCCCAATTTATACCCATCCTGGATCTAGGAACGTTTCACTAAAAATGGTCAGAGGARGAATCAATAAATCTAAATTTTTGAATGATAAATACTGTATTTAAAAACTTATAAACAATAATGTCACTGCAATTACTATAAGTTTTATATACATTTATTATATAATTATTCTTTCAGAAAATACCTCCTCCTAGATCTTTTGTTTGACTCTTAGGATATTATTAGTGTATCATTTGTTTTATATAAAATGGCTGTTACCTTCCAAGACAGAGATATGGTCCTGGTACCGGRGAATTTGCAATCAGTCTTAGTGCTCCAGGTCTTAATATAAAAATTCCTCACTGATTCCACACTGGTCCAGACACATTTTATATCAAATGCTATGCATACTCTTTTTAATTAACTCAGGTACATTACTTAGGTGTATTGCAGAGCTAATCATTTCATTAGAGATTAAATTTTAAAAGGGGCTTGTATAATAAAAAGACCTTTTATGAACAGTGATAGCAAGGTTTTTCAAGGAATCAGGGCTAGCCTGCAGAAAGATGCACAGGAAAAAAGGAGAAAAAGGTAATAGATTAGAAAAAGAGATGTGACGATCTTAAATGAAACAGAAAGAATGTGGTAGAACAAGATAATGACCTCTTTTTAATAAAAGAAAAAATCAGCAATGAAATGAGACTATAAAAATGATGCATAGTAATTTCTAGTCAGTTGCAGTAACCAATGTCTTGAAATAATTTAACTGAGCCTCTTGCAAATTGTCTAGTCATTCTAGTCATTTCATAAAGCTAACAAAAAAGAAACTGGTAAAACAATAAAAAATCCCTGTGAAGATCAGCTATCATTATTTATATGATAATGGATTTTTTCAAGTGTTGCGAAAATGATGGTAGACTAGCATGTTCAAACTGGTACCTTCCACTTGGGAAACTCAGTTACGCCGAGTTCAAATCAGTTCTTTCTGGTGACATTCAAGACATTCTACTTGACCTTGCAGCCATATTTCCAGTAAAACTAGGCACAGAAACTGGCTTGGAGACAAACTCTTAGAAAACTAGGCTCATATAATTCTGTAGGTCACTGTTTATTTTCTGTTTTTAAGGAAACTTGCCACCAATCTCTACAACTCCAGCCGGAACTTCAGTTCCTGTCACACTCCCTGTGAACAACTGCACAGAGGAGGAGTTTGTCTGTAGAGGCTCTGGCAATTGTATCCACATGACCAAGAAGTGTGACTTCAGGCCTGACTGCTCTGATAAGTCCGATGAAGCGTCTTGTGGTGAGTGAACTGAATCTCTTATATCTTATTTGTGGATATGAAACATACTGCACTAACTATATTTTCACTTCTCATTTGGTATTAGCACCGAGGTGTTGTTTTTAATATGATTTTGCTCCCCTGGAAGTAGCATTCTGTTTATAGTAGGGGAATCTGAGATGTTCTTCATTTTCTGCCTTCAAATGACAGACCTCATTTTATATTCCATTTCACCTTAACTCCTGCAATAGAAAAAAATCTTTCATCTCTCAGTGATTGGTAGCTATACCTAACAATTTATAAAAGTAAACATAGTTTCTCAAGTTAAAAAACACATTTACATTTTTCAGRTGTTCATTAGTCCCAAATGGAAATGAGAATAACTGTAGTCATGGTGGGGCACTTAGGTTCATTTCCTACTGCAATGAGGTACTGAGAGTATTTTTTATAGAAGGGAATCATGAAAATCAGCTACAGACATAACGATGCTTTTGTCGTCATCTTTTTGTTCCTTTGACAGGACTGATTTTGCTTTGAGGACTATGTTTAACTATCTATAGAGGATCCTAGGGTTAGGTTTCTAGTTTCCTGAGAGAAAATCCCAGTTGTCTCCCTATGGCAAAAGCATGCAGCATGGCATGTGCTACAAGCAATTTAGTGAGTTCCAGCCTATAAATTGCTAAGAAATCTGAAAATTAAATAAGAAAGTTGGAATTAGGCCACATTTTGAAGATATCTAAGAGATTTCTTAATTGCTTCTAAGTCACCGAATTTCACACTACAACTTTTAAGCTGAAGAGCTGAAGCAGTTACTGACCTTTTTTTTTGCCTGAAAACACAATGCTTGAAATTACTGCTGTTCAGAAGCTGATTAATGAGGGGACAGACATTTGTCAATGCAGTGCAAGCTAAACCACTCTCACTATGACCAAAACTCTACATTGATTATACATTGTGAAGGGAACACCAATTTCTCTCCAGGCTGAGGACTCGACCAGGCAGCAGGGAGTCTAATGTTACTTTTCTTATTTCTTTCATGGRAAGAAATATGGAAGAAATGAGGCTGATTTATAAATATTAATGGATAGTTCCCTGTAGTGTGAATAAATACCAGCCATTGAAAACCTATATTGAACAATAAACGGAGAGTCCTTTCGRGAGAATATTTTTTCTCCTCAGAAATCGTCAATGTCTTATAAAGCATCCTTTCCTTCTGAAACTACCATGGAGAATACACCTTTAGGTACTCGGTCTGTCTGGAGTCTACAATCACTACAGCAATGATGGCAATTTATCACTAGAATGACAGTACTTGGATAAGAGCTTAGTRTGTTCCTATTGAGAACAGAAATACGTTCTCAGGAGGTGGTTATCCTTTCTCAGTGACATTTAAAATGTTATTTATAAAACAAGTATAAAAAAAAAAGGTAAAAACACTTAATACTATGTCAGCCATTAATGTCAGAAAGCGTCACAAATCTTTGTGTGGATAACTAGTCTGATCACACTGGTTGAGGTTTGCTTCTTTACTAAGAATTTAAAAGCTATAAATCAAAACTGCTTTGACATCCCCTCCTTCCTTAATCTCCCATCTGTGGCCTCCAGGAGAAGAAATACAGGCCATATTCTACTAACACAGTATAATTTACTCATGCAGAAATTACCTATGCTGTGCTAGCTTTTGAGATTCATGGTTTAGAAATAGACTTGTTTGTCTGCATCATTCTCACAGCAGTCACTTTGACTTCTATATAAAAATGCATTCTAATGTTCTAGAAAGTGACAGGAGTCATTCTGGATCACAGAGGCCAAGTCAGAGTTTCTGTGAAGGAGTCAAGAAAGCATTCTTGAGAATAAATATTTATTAGGCAGCAGAAATACYTATTTTTTAATATCCTTGCAGAGAACATACATTGCAAAGGAGAGAAATTAGTAAGCTCATTTTTATCGTCCAGTTACTCAGTAAGCAAAATCTGAGGCATAGSGTACTGTTTATTTATTAATAATTCACTGCTCAGCAACAATGTTAAATAGCTGCATTATGATGTAGCTTTCAGGTATTTTGAGGACTGCTTGAAACACATATAGTTATATATAAATATATATAATATATATGTGTGTGTGTGTGTATACATATATATTTCTCTATATTTAGTATTTCTGTCAGGAAGTGTCATGGATTGTAATGTACGATGAATTGCTAACATTGTAAGACTGTAGAATTGGAAAAAGAATTGTGCAGTAGCTTTCAGATTCAGAGCTGATATATTTTATATGGCATTTCAATGTATTTCACATGACACATAATTAGAATATCTGAAACCTGGTAGCTGTGTATTTTGATAGATACCAAAGATTAAAATACTTGCTATATACTCAAAGATAGAATCTGCCTCTTAAGTAAGAAGATAGAGAGCACTATTGATATATTAACTGTAAAGGAAATAATATGCATATTACTATTTTTATTGCCATGTTGTTTCTTTTTTCATAACATCAATTGCTTATTCTATTTTTTTATAAAAAATAAGTATTAATTGTTCATCTCTAAAGCAATGGAAATGTGCAATTTTGAAGATAAATCCCTATGTGGATGGTATCAGACAGCCTTAGAAGAGACGTCAGAAACTGATTCCATCCATTCCAGAAATATTTTCAAGTGGGGACTTGGAAGAGGAGCAAATCTCTTCCCTGGGCAAGAAAAACACAGCCCATCAATTGATCATACTACGTAAGTAAAAATCTTCAGTTATCTTTCTTGGACAGCCTAGGTTTAGCCTAGGTTTAGCCTAGCCTAGGTTTAGCCACGTACGAATTGTCACTGCGAAAATCTCAGCTCATTTCACAGTATAGAAGCAGTTTACTGATTTATTAATTACATGTAATTAACTGATAATCGGTGGCCTAAATGTGCAGGATCAGTATCAGCTGTACAACAGATAAATAAAAGTATGAGGAACTTACAGAATTTTAATAAAGTACAAATTTCAAAACAGCCTTCTGTAAAAAAATCCCCCAAAGCTCTTATACCGTCTGCCTCCAAGTGTGCAGATCCGCTCCCAGAGGATGAGTAGGATGCATGCACATTCCTGGTACCCTTTGTGACTGTGAGTTTTGCACATTCCTCCTGTGTGGAGGAGTAGTTGCTCTTGATGTATATAATGCTCCTACCTACAGTCTGCTAGGCCATGAGAAGACACTCCTTCTTGTAACCTTAAACCCATGCTGTCAGCCCACATGCGTGCTGCTCACAGCACCCAGTGGGGAGGATGCGCTGTGTGGTCTGTGCAGTGGTTTCAGTGCCAACGAGGTGGCTTCTGGACTGCCTAAACTAGGTTTGACTGCTGCTGTTTCCAATCCAACATCCATTCCCATTATTCTGAATTTTCATGCATGTTTTATACTTCTATTCAAGCTGTTTTTTGTTGCTTGTTTGTTTGTCTGTTTGTTTTAACTATCTTTGTAATTCTGTGTTTCTGCTGATGGTCATCATCACTATTAGCATAATCAGTTTTGGACAAATGCCCTTTCAGGCACTTCCATTCATACTCACAGTGTTCACTCCCTTTCTTCTTAGCTATTGTTATCTGGGCTATTTTGCCAAAGTTGAATTACCCTCACAAAAGGCCTTGTAAATTCTGCTATTAATTAATAATTAACTGAGTACAGATCTGAAACAACTCCGATTAGAATTTAATATAGTTTAGTAGATACTTGACTTTTTTTCTGATAAATTCTGTCACTTCATATCTCTGCCTTACCAAGTCTTTCACAGTATTGCTTTTCTGTCTCARGTATTACTATTTCTAACAGCAACAGCAACAGCAACAACAACAAAAAGTCTTTTCTATAGTCTTTTATGAACAAAAAGCAACTTAGTATAAGCTTCTTCTGTAAGTGGCTGTTAAATACAGACTGATTTGTACAAGTACTTCATTGAAGTATTAACAATCACAGATAATAGAACACTTTACTCTTCAGCCTGGTAAATATCTGTGGTGAAAATAAGTAGCAAGACCATAGCTGTTAGACATTTGATACTAATCAAAAAATGTAGGTACTGATGAGTTTTCTGCAGTTAAATGCAATTTTATATTGTGCTGTAATGCAGAAAATGATTAATTAAAAGTAATGCCCATCATGATTAGAAGCTACAGTGGTTTTTTACCTCAGACCTGGTCACRTGAGAAGGAGATTCACTCCTATTGTTTCTTTTTGCCTTCAGCCTCAGAGGATCTGTAGAGATATGACAGAATGCTAATAAGGTTTGGCAGGTTCAGAGGAGCAACAGAAAAGCCATGAACTAATCTCAGCTCTCTTGTTAGTCAGAAGTCATCAGACCGCATTATCCAATAGAGAAAATCCAACTAAGAGTCACTAATTTTTGTGTTATGATCAAAACATGGAATCTTTCATCTCACATACCATTTGCTTTGTGTGGTGTTTGGTATACTACAACACTTTTAAGTCTTACCAATACATCTTGAGAGAAGCATCTAAGAACAATGACACTGACAGAATAAAGCAAAGAAGGACAAGGGCTCTATTGCTCTATTGTTAAACTATAATGGTTTTTACTTGCTTGCATCTAAGTTTATTAGGCTTTAGTTTTGGGAATCAGCCATTCTGTGGTTCTTTTCTTTTTAGRTAGACTCAAACCAAGGAGACAGTTTCTGTAGTTAAAGGGACCCATGCTGTATATGCTTTTAAAGACATACGTTTACAGAAATCAATGTTACAGTTATTATCTGCTTCCAAAATGTTATTCTGTTGAGCTGGTGTGACAATGAACATAGGATTCAAAATATTCAATCAGATTTATGATTCAGTCAGCATTGTGCATTTTCCTCTCTCACTGTATGTTGTGTATCAGTGTTGCAGTTCAGGTGTGATCATTGCTGGCTTGGATACATTTCCTCCAGCTGTTTTAGTAACCTGGGAGTCCAGTTGCTGTAGTATGGCAGAGCACACAAAATGGTCCCARGGTGCTAAGCCAAGACTTGGGTGGTCACAGCTTGCATTCTGCAATGATTTTACCATGCCACTAACTGACCTAAAGCTCAATATCTACACAAGTAGAAAGACATTTTATAGTCTGTTCTCCAAGTCTGTGTAACCCTTTGCATTCTTTTCCCCATTGTTTAATACTAACAAGTGCATCTACAAAGGTTAAGACTCATTTATGAAATTCTGATTTCTGCTATAAAGCACTGTTCAGAAATTCCTTTGCAAAGCTTAGATGTGCTTTTTGTTTAAAATTTTTATTCTATCAAGAGATTTCAGCTTCTTTTGACCTTTTATCAAAGGAGACATTAACAATACACAGTGCAATAAAATTTTTATACARCTTTTTTTTTTTTTCCTCTCTTGAATTTCTTTTAAGAAATTCCATGAACAAGTCTTGTGTAGTCAGAACCTCTACWTTGTAGGGCTTGGTACAGCTTAAATATGTTTACATAGTATGGAATTATTTTAAGGACTAATGAGTATTAATAAAAAACTATCTTCCAACAAAAATAAACAATAGTAGTTTATAAGAAGAAATTTCTTCCTGAAAGCACAAACTGAAACTCAATGCAATATACCACAGAAAGTGTTAACTATGAGTTCTTTATCATTTCATATGGCTGGGTGCCTGAGGAGTTAGATATATTCCACCATAGTATATATAAGGGTTTTTTTTATAAGTAAAAATAGCTTGGAGACACTGTGAAATTAATGGCAATGCATTTAAAATGAGTCTTTTAGAGATGAAGAGTGAAAATGATACCTGTGAGTACTATAGAAAGTTACATTTAAACATAAGTGGAGGAAAAGCATGAGCTTTATGTAGTGCTTCTATACTCCATAGATCTTCCTCAAAAGTATTATTTCTTTAGACAAGTGTGTGTGTGTGTATCTATCTATCTCACTTGAGAAACTTATTTGCAGTGAAGTGAAAGACATAGGCTCCACTCCAAATAAAGTCTCATAGATTCCATAGCTTTCTCTAAGAAGGTGTTTATAGTACTCTCCAAGAAAATGGAAAATGAAAGGAAAGGGCTATTTTATCTCTGTCAAGAGAGTTTTTTTTTAGTGTATTCTAGTGTGTGTGTATATAGAGAGAGATATATATGAATCACAGGCTCCATCCTGTTTTATGTTTATATGCATTCAGTTCTTCCGATTCTTTTTGAACTGAACTGGTATACACCGATCAGAATAAATACTTGAGTGCATCTAGAGAAATAAGGTAATAAAAGCTTGAATTGCGCTGAGTGGATCACTCTGAATATGCTCCTGCCTGGGGAGCATCACCTACCATAAAGACAATTATAGGGATAAGGAATTGTATTCTTTAATATCATTACTGTCCAAAGCTGGCCTACAAATCTAATATATGTTATTGATAGTATCAGCTGTTGGGCAAGTTGATCTAAAATCAATAGTCCTGAGTCCATATTTCCGGTTTTCAGGTCTCTATATTTCAGGTTTGTTCATTGCCTTCAAGCTACAAAAAGACCTGTGTCTGTTCTCATTTTGTCTTATTTTGGAAACCATCAATTAAGTCAGCYATTTGAGCAAGAGTCCTAAGTAACTACCATATTGAAAATAAAGATTGCACTGAAAGTTAGAGTTGCTGATCTGAAATAGGTGGAATTATCAGCCAGACATGTTTCTTTAACATTATTAGGTGTGTGCATGTGCATCTGTGTTTTCTACATTTACACAACAGTAATTCCTATATGCATAGCTTTTCTTAAAATTTATCACTTATTTCTGATTGTTCCCTGAAGTAGTTTTATTTGCAGATACTGAGGATGATCATTGGATTCTGTGGTCCTGTATATCAGTCCAAAATAACCATATGCAACCATAACAGATTTATTTATTAACTTAATAAATCCTACTTTAAATTCACTTTCTGAGAATACCTTGTATTTCTCCTGGTTACTTCTCATAAATAAAGTGAGGATTATTTGTAGTTGCAGTATGCTGAGAAGAACCCCACCATGATATACTTCTGTTCTTTCCCTTTAGAACTGGAACCATAAATTCATCTATGAATATCAGGTGATTCCACATGCATTTACAAAAACATAAGCCATCTTCAGTGATGAAGTTGGGAGTATTATCAGACTTTGGGTTCATATTATATTTTGGCTTGTCCTCATCTGTTTGTGAATGTCTGCTCTGTTTTTAGTGTCAAGGTTCAGATGAAAGGATRTGGAAAAAAAATCTACAAGCATGTATAGCCATCAGAGTAATTTAGCTAAAACACAGTACAATCTCTGAAACAAAATATTGATAAAGAAAGCACATTGAAGACACTGAAAACTGTGCTTCTTATTTTATTTTTTTTGGTAAATTTCTGCACTGCTTGTTTAACAAAGCTGAAGGAAATATTGCAATACCTATTTTGTAAAAAAAAACAGGTAAAAAATTTGATGGAAATGCAATTCCAAGTTATGCAGAATTGAGAAATAAATGTATTCCTATTACTTGTTTGCCTAGCTTTTATATATATATATATAAAGTATATATATATATATATAATATATATATGTGTGTGTGTGTATATATATATATCTTATATAGAGAGATATGAAGAACTAATTACTTGCAAGTGAAAGCTAATAATCAAAAATTACTTGTAGGATGATATCAGATAATTGGTCCATTCATTTTAAGTAATTGTAACTCAATTAAAATTGTTTTTACAGAGAAAAATAGAACTTAATGRATTTTTAAACTCTGTATATTCTCATGCAAAACAACAGAATTCATCCATAATGATAATAGATTAATGAGTGAAAAGTTTATTCCTTGTTCGTGAGAAAGCTGTTACCAGTACATTTTCTTTCTGCAATTCATATCCCTTCTCTAAAACAATGGCATCAAATTAATACTAAAATATATATATAGAGAGAGTATATTATGGTGARAGAACTTCTCAGTTCTTTGGAGCATGTTTGTTTTAGAATTTTGAGGCATTGATAATAATGAGCTCTTATTTAKTGCAAAAATTCCTCCTCATGTAAGGGATATTTTTCTTTGAAACACTTTTTTAATCTCAGTGTCAAAGTATAAATCTCAGTATGTGTCATATGGTTTGATATGTACCTTTTTTCTGTTCRGTTTCCGTTACCCATTGAAACTCATTACTGTATTTTTGTGCCAAAATTTATCTAAACMCATCAAAGTTAAGGTAGGTTAGAAAGTTTGTCTCTAGCACTGTGCGTTAACATCCTTGGACCTAATCCATTTTTATATGTGATTAGGAGAAGGTGCTGACCCTGAGATGTAAGCTGGGAAATCATAGGAGATCAAAGCTTCTTCCTCAAAGAAACTAGTCTTGCACAGTAACAGGTGAAAACAATTCTGCCTAATGACTTTGGCACGCAATACAATGAGTAAATAATGAATAATGCAGTTGAGATATAAAGCAGCAAATTTGTATGCCYTGGTGATATGAATGCAAGTAATGATTATGTAAATATAAATGAAAATGAGAAGTGTAAAAAGAAGAAAGTGTGATGCTTACAATAAAGAGAAAAGAGAGTCCTAAAAGACACAGATTTATCTGTTGCTATTAAATATGCAGAAACTTTAGTTCTGTAACTTCTGTAAGCTTCAGGAAGACTTGAGCAACTGCAGAATGGACATTGATCCAAGGACAGAAGAATGCAGTTGAGGCTCTATATTATTATTATTATTATTATTATTATTATTAGTAGTAGTAGTAGTAGTAGTAGTAGTAGTAATAGTAGTAATAGTAGTACTAGTAGTAGTAACAAAGTAAAATAGCTTAACTAGTGTTTAGAAATTGGATATAAGCCCTGGCACAACTGTTTCCTATCTCTGGTATTTTCTGATCTTAAAACTTCTGCTTAGACTAATTTATGCTGTACTTGTATTCCTGTGTTATTCTGTCTGTAATAGATAGCTTATCACATAATATTTATTAAAGTAGCTGATGATATATAAATGTATAGATAATATATATATGGATACTATATTCAGGCTTACTAAGGGGATTAAGATTTAGTCATTCTTTATGAGACATATGAAATAAACAGTATATTAAAGTTTTAACTAGGTTCTAGAAACATAATCTTCACCCCAAATACTGAAAAAAGAGTTCATAGAGGGTTAATGGTCTATTAACTCACAAAAAGAATGGTTCTGTAACAGAAATACCTCTATTATATCCTTTGGAAGGCTGCCTTCTAAAAAACTTCGTTTTACTTTGTTATGGTATGACCATATTATTTTTTGATTCTTTTGGGTATGGAATTTTGGATTTTGAATTTTGAATTCTTTATGCATGAATGTTAAATGCACAATGTTAAATGCACTATATAACTGCACTTTTCAAACCATGGTAGAACAAATTTTTGGAAATTGCTGCTGTTTGAACTTAACTGTTCAAAATGTTAACTGCAGGTTTGAATTACTGCCTGTTGAAAACTTGTTAAGCAGTGAGAAGGGGTCAGCAGAGAAAAACTTTGTGAAACATGTAATAGAATTAAATAGATTATTAGAGTTCATATTGCCATTTAAGATTACTGAAAGTTACACACTTTTTAACATTTAGTTTTGCATAGAGGTTCTTTTCTGCAATAATATCTGTACAGTTGCAGTTATTTATTCAGGATTATTTTATTCAGAGTATGAAGAAAACAAGGAGTGCTCAAAAATTAACCTATTTTCCCATCCTGATCAGATGTTTTTTCATCATCTTATTATGATTTCTCTACACACACAAATGCTGAGGAAACTACAAAGATTTTTGCATGAGCAGAAGTTTTGCACTTTTATGATTTCTATATTGTTTCTTCTCTCTTTTCTAGTAGTTACTCCCCTCCTTAAAGCGGTATTTCAAGCAAACGGACCCATAGGCACAATGTATACACAATGGGAACATTTTGTGGTTCATCCAAGAAGTTACATTGGACCTTATATTGAAAACTTAAGGATTAAGCCCAGTTTTTATCTTTCTCCATTTCCCTGTGAAGGCTATCATAACAAGGACTCTTTGAGGTTTTATTATTGTTGCAAATACCAAAAGTGTGAAAGGTCACTTTTAAAGACTTGAAACATAGAGCCTTATGTTTATGTGCACTTGAATTTTTGGATTCTCATATGGTCCCTGAGACTAGAAGCAAGCAATAATAGGAATCAAAAAAATGAAGCTAGTGTGTTGGAAACTATCTACGACCATATGAGAACAATACTGTGAGAACAATAATGTAAGAATGTTTATCAGAAATCTTTTGATGAAATATTTTCTAAATAGAAAATAAACTGAAACTGAAAATTTCCTGAAAATATCTTAACTTTGGCGAACTTCTGTYAGCTGAACTAAATTCTGACCTCCCTCAAGCCCACTACCCCAATAAAGGATTCTTGAGATATGGTAAATGATGCCACCTACTTGAATGGTTTAAACCATGAACTTAAGTTTTGATGGCCTACAGTCTGCTGGTGTATTCAGTGCCTCGTGATTCTGTACTGTTTTCATGCTCGGTGAGAGTACTCTTTTCATGCTATCTAGAGTCCTACTGTTTTTCGCTATTAGTGTGGATTTCTATGTTAATGGAAACCCAGAATAGCCAGGTCAGTCTGATTAGGCAGAACAGAGACAGTGTGTATTGGAGAGCTGAAGAAACATGGTTTAGATGCATAATAGCTCCAGCATATCTGTAGGTCTTGCTATATAGCAAGTCTGCGGGCATATATAATCAGGAAAAATACAATGAAGAGGGAGTTGCTGCTTTTTGCAATGCATTCTTTCTTGTATAGTGTGCACATCATTAGGGAACTTAATCCTCTAAGGAAGTTGGAATTTTCATCCTTATTTGCTTGTTTTATTTTTCATTGTTGCTGAAAATTAGAAATCAAAACTCAGTTATGAAATAGAGATGCCGTTTTCCAGTCAGATCTAGTTTTCATTGTAAGTGAACACCAAAGAATAAAGCCCATTTGGTACCCAGCTAAGCACTTAAATCAGAGATACTCAAACGTTTTGTGGAATTGACATAGGTGAATTGGCACATTCAAAAGCTGAGCTCTTCCTATGTTATTTGAATTTCATATCTAGATGMCCATCACTAAATTAAATCAGATCTTTCCCTCAATGCCAATTCCCAGTTACCATATTCAGTTCCATGGTATTCTTTTCGATGCTTGAAGGGGGAAATACAGCTAGGATATTTCCATGTATGCCTATTCTTAGGTAGGTTCATGTTAAAAGCCRCTTGCAACATATATTTGTTAACAAAACTACAGTATAAAAATGTAGCACAGTTGCTTATGTTGAAGTCTGTAATCTATTAAAATATTGACATTTACCCTTTGAAATTAGTTAGTATTATTGCAGTGTTATTGGAATTTCTGAATAAAGGGAATATGTGCAGTACAGAAGTAAAACTAACTGTTTTCAAAGGGTAAATGTGAACACTTTAATGACATCTACTGGGGCTGCCAAAATTTTTGTAGGGTTTCTGTAGGCTAATTTTTCAAACAAGCCTGTGATATCTATCCTTCCTCCCTGATAGGGCGAGCTGTATATAATTCTGAGCTTCAGCCCGTACAAAAACACTGTGCAAGGTCAGGTTTGCTCATTCTTACCTTATAAAAGAAAAAATATCTTGTTTAGGAGTTTTCCTGTTGACTTTTGAAGGTTTCATTTGAAACAAACAAACAAACAAAAAAGTACAAAATGAGGTTGGGAGTGCTTTTTTTGCAAGCATATTACTGAYTGATTTAAAATACCTATTGGCCAGTTCTAAAGAAATCATACACTTTACAGAAGCAGTTTGCCAGACTGAATRGAAAATTGCATATATGTTAACTGTTAACTACAGAATACACATCCATAGAGGCTACAGCATTGTCAACCGTATGTAAAYAGAATGATTTCTTATTGCTTTCTCCAAGCTCTTGTCCCTGAAGCAATGTTCATTTTCCTATAAATCCTCTGTATGTTGCTGTGTCAGCTAGTGGAAAGAATTCAAGGCAAATAATTTGCTTATCCCTGTGAACAAGTTAATGTCAGCTATGTGGACTAGAAAAAACATTCCTCTAAACAACATGGATAGGCCAATTGTGTAATTGCAAGTGCAAAGTCTTCCATGATAGAGGGGAAGGTTATATAAACAGGAGTATTATACACATGTATCCATTCCCCTCTGGTCTCTCCATTTTGCTTACTTCTTAACATTAATGTTTTTGTAACCATATACTCCCCCAGTGTTTAATGGGATAGCACTCAGTTAAGTGTATCCCACAGGACTTTGCTAAGGTTTACTATTTTTAAATATAACCTTATGTCAAACATTGAAAAAAAGGGCAAAACAAGTCTCAGCATCTTCTTTCTTGTGTTTAAAAACACATGTCYCAAAGGTTTGTAAGCCCTTGTTGGTAAGGTTCTTCGTTCTCAGAAGTACCAAGTATCCTGAAATTATGCTGAAGAGAGCGAATTCTTCTGTTAAGGTCAACATCTGTTTTTTGTGTTTGAAAATGAGTTATTTTAGGAGATGAATCTTGGCTACTCAAAATACTGTATCTGTAGTCCCAGTCCTTTTGCAGCATTCAAAGTCTGTACCTGCTGCTGATAGACTGCAAAAGCAACCTGATCTTCCCCAGTAAGGAAGGAATCAGAAGGAATTTCACCACTTCCTGACTACAGAMGAGGAGGACATCCTTGTATGTGCCAGTTGTATCTAGACTTCTGATTCCCCTGAGGAAAGCAAGTAAACAAACCAAACCAAAACAATAAAATCCTAACTCTCAGGACCATGACATAGGCAAAGGTAAAGGCAAGCGTCAGTTCTGTATTTTGATTTGCCTGTCTGTGGTATGGAAATATTAGCTGCTTTTTCTAGGATTTTTGAGAGTCTAGTAATATTAACTATTTAATTAAAGAGCATCCAGATACTCAGCTAGAAGGATTTGTGTCTGCATAAAGCATTACCATTTTAATATAAGGATGTAAATATGATTAAGTGCTTTCTTTAAATAAAGAAAAAAATCTTTCTCTGAGCAGGTTTACTGAAGAAGGCTGGTATCTGTTTACAGACAGCTCGGTTGGAAAATTTGGTCAGACTGCTGACATTGCTACCCCAGTCATCTCCCTTACTGGGCCAAAATGCAAAATGGTATTCTGGAACTATATGTCTGGTGCAACAGTAGGTTCTTTGCAGGTAAGAAGAAGGTTTGCAGGTTTTTACTGCCTGAAATTCATGAAAGAAAACTCATGCCCTTGTCCTTTAGACTGCTAATAAATGAAAATGAGCAATTAGTAGCACTCCGCTGCTCTTAATACATTATGATCTGAAGGAGGAATTGGCTTGAGTAAGCTGTGGAAAATGTGGTATTTAACGATGAGCTAAAATTATGACCTTTGTAAATGGATGGAGCTTCTCTACAAGAAAAGCCTTGTACTGCACGATAACCTTTGACATTAAAAAGCATCAGTAGATATTTGAACATCAGTGGTTTTGGCTGTATGTGATGGCAGCAGTAAAAAAGAAATCATTGCATTCAGATTAATTCTGATGAAATATTGTAGAATGGGCTTGTTGTGTTATTTCCTTGAAAATTTAGCAAAGCGAATTCTTCGAGGATTAGTTATATTAAAACAAGCAAAATTTAATTTTTCTGAACCAATTTTCAGCAATATCACTGAATTCTACTGCATAAGTAGTGCAGATGTTAGGGTACTTGGCAAAGAGACAAATTTTTAATTCATCGGAATTAGTAGGTGGTCACAGAATAAAGACGATTTGTCCTCAGTTTAAAGACTCTAAACAGGTTGATTCACCTTGGCTGCTTGTATTTGCCCAAAGCTTCTGTAAAACCTAGGAACCCACATTACTTGGAAGCAAGCCCACAGAGTGTTTTGCAGAAAGTAACAGCAAATCCTATGGAACTATTTCCAGTAATAGACTATGAAGGTGTCACTAAAAAAGGCATATAAATATATATATATATATATACACACACACACACACATTTTTGTCTCAATTCCAACATGAAAGATAACTGTTTTCCTGAATCAGTTGTGGCTAATGACTTATAAGACTTACCAAAAATCTTTGTATCACAAAATCTTTGCAATCACACAATCTTTACATTTTAAGCATTATAAATAACTGTTTAATTTAGGTTTTTTGTTTAATTTTTCAGTTAGAATATTCCAGACTAAAAGATTCTTAGGGAATCTATCATTATTTTCTTCCAAAGATTGTTAGAATTATATGAATGTATCTTTCATGTGGTTGAAAAGAGTTCATCTGTCAGTCTCATCACCCCATCACCACTACATATTTAATTTACAAGTTTTGATTTTTGAATGTATCAATCCACAGAAGGCCTGCAAGACTCAGCTATCTGCTTTTTGCCTGAATGATTACTTTGTYGTGTTTCTACAACTTTCTTAAACAATGATCAGTTGTGTTATTGTGCAGCGCCCATGAATACTTCTTGGACCATTTTTATCTGGTTTCTGCCAGATGACTTGGCACCTAAATAGAGTTGTTCTACCTGACTAGCTATTTTTACAGCAAATTACAATGCAATCAAAATGTATAGGACTTCCAAGGGCACCAAGATACAGGGAAACCTTAGATTTTAATAAGTCATAAATTTATGGACATATTTAACTTTAAAATTACAACCTTTAGCATGATGTTATAGCAAATCTCAATTTCTGGTGAAGATTTGGATTTAAAGTGTAAACTGCAGTAGGCAGTCTACAGTGTGTCTGTGCATATGTGTCTGTATCCCTATGCGGTCATACATATGTMTAACCATATCCTTATTTATATACARTGTATATACAAGTGTAAGAGTCTTCTTTTTCGACATACCTCATTCTCTCAAATAATGTTAATTTTTTAAAATCTATTTTCCTTAATATTCATGTGATGTATGAACAGCTTCTTTCTTTTCTGAAAAGCCAGGTGTCTTTTTCTTCTTTTCTGTCTTTTTCTGTTCTGTTTAATGTACTGCACTTTCTTCTTTTGTTCCTCTGGATTGAAAGCTCTTCACTGTGCAAATCCGCAGTTTGCTTGGCAGAACTTACTTGCTCTACAGTACAGTATGCACTCATGGGACTGCATATGTTTTCCAAAAATGCCATTTTTTTCATTAAGATGAAAAATGCCTGGGCTGCCCTAGGAAGATTACACCAAGTAGCAATAAATCCTTGAAAACAGAGGTGGTTCAGGCAATTGGTGAAGTGATTTTTAGCTGTGTGAATACTGGCTGGAGACACAACCTGACACACACCATCAGACTTCCATCTTGCCATTACTGTTAGTAGCTCAGTTGAATTTGGATGCCTCAGAGGTGAGAGCAAAACTTGTTTAGGGCTTTGTGCTCTTGTGGAAAAGCATCAGATTTATACACCATTTACTGGAGTTAAGAAACTAATGAGTCTTCCAAAGTCCAAACAGAGAAGGGTTGGTCTATGGATGAAAAGAACAGCTTGTTATTAAGGAAAGGGAAAAGAGAGAAGAGAGAGAAAAGAGAGAAGAGAAAAGAGAAGACAGGAGAGGAGAGGAGAGGAGAGGAGAGGAGAGGAGAGGAGAGGAGAGGAGAGGAGAGGAGAGGAGAGCAGAGGAGAGGAGATTGTTTCATATAGAAACAGAGTATTAAATATAGCTAGGTTCTGTAGTGGCACAATCTAATTCAATCTAATAGATGCATGTATGATTATATTCTTCATTACTCTGGCTGTTAGTGCTGTTTTCCGTGGTTAACAAATGGGCCCTGATGCTTTCCTGAGCAATTTTTATTTGTGGGATGACATTTTTTACTCCAGGTAATTTAATGGGATAAATTATTCCAGATAAGAAAATAAGATGACTGTACTAAGATCTAAGACCTGTTTCTGATCGCAGGAGATCAGAAAAACCTGAATAATTTTCTTAAAATATTAATTTACACTGGCAAACCTTTTGAATTTGGTATTAAGGAGAAATATAGAGATAACTTCAATTGTTAATGAATCTGAAGTGAATTTTTGTTGAATTTTTTTCTTTTTCTTTCTTTTTTTTTTTTTTTTTTTTTTTTTTTTTTTTTGGAATTACTTTTTTTCCAGGTTCTCAGTAAAATTGGTAACATCACTACTAAGCTGTGGGCTCAAAGTGGCAGCCAAGGTGCACAGTGGAACAGAGCAGAGGTGTTCTTAGGAGTTCGTTCGGGTTTTCAGGTGTGTGTTTTCGTATTTTATGTGCTCTCTAATCATTTAATTATGTTTAGGTACTTAGGTAACTTAACTTGATCTTCTAAACAGTTATCTGGATTCGAGAGCAACATTCAGGTTTGCCAAAAGTTGCAATAGCTTGTAATACAACATTACTAGAGAAAACAAGTAAAGTAAAGAGAATGTGATCATTTTTGGATGGCTTTTAATGAGTTTTTAATACGCTTGTTACAATTATGCTGCTTATGTCAGCTTTACTGAAATTTCTGTTATTTTTATTAGGTTGTTCTCAGGGCTATACGTGGTGTCAGTTACATGGGAGATGTGGCAGTGGATGATATTACCTTTGAAGATTGTTCACCTTTGCTCATCCCAAACAGACCTTGCACAGTAGAGGAATTCACATGTGCCAACAAGTACTGTATCCCAAAGGATAATCTGTGTGATTTTGTAAATGACTGTGCAGATAACTCAGATGAGAACCCTAACATTTGTAGTAAGTATTGTATTTTTTATTTCTAATTATCATGAATAACTGTGTCTGCTGTGAATTGTTAAGGCCTGAATATTGTTGGCAGCTCACCAGGTAAGAAAGCAAACATGACTGTAATAATTTAATTATATTCCTTGGCTTTTAGGCATATTAAAATATTATTATTTAATTTGAAATTGTATGATAGTAAGTAGAAAGTGCTGTTAGTGAATTTATTAAAATATTTCAGAAAATTACTGTCTTTAAAAGCAGAATAAAGATCTTCTTTCCATATGAAAAGAATGTACAAAGAGTGAAAAAATGCTTTGACCTTAATTCCTTTGGGATATGAGAACCTGCTTCCTTTGATATTTCAAGAATTGTCACGTCTTTTAGGAAATATTTTAATTTAAATACTGCTCAACTTGGGTTTTTACAAGAGATACCAGGAAGCAGCATCTGTAGCACTGGATTAMAAGAATGGTGTTTTATATTAAATGAATGCTTCTCTGAAAAAAATGGATCACAGAATATTGTTTAGGTACTGTTAACACTTTCCTTTTTTATAGTCAAACCTTCAGAAATGCTCGTTTAACCAAATCTGAATTATCTGATACAGCGTTAATAGCTACTTCTTTTCTGTTGAGTTTATGAACACAGTGCATCAAATTCCTATTGAATACAAATCTATGATATAAAGGTATGCTGATGTAACACAGGAAAGGGACTGTTCTTTTTCAGGGATAGTCATTATAAAAACAAAGCAAACAAAAAACCAGCAACAAAAAACATAGTGATTTCCATTATTCCAGGAATAAGTATATCATTTAGCTATTTGGAGACCATTTTTGATCTTCTGCTACCAAAAATGAGGAAATGAGGTATCTATCAACTTGGAATTACTCTGTTGAAAAAGATTGTCATATTTTGGCATGTATTTTCTGAAATATTAAAACCTTTCTTTCTGAATTTGCATTCCTCAATTTGTCTACTTCCCATGGGACACTATCAGATAGTAACAGAGACATTATGAATATAATGATCCCAATAGGGTGCCTGGGTTAAATTTTGCAATCCCTAAATTAAGTATTGCATTCACATTCCTCATGGGAATAGTAAAGAATTGAAACAGTCTCACAGGGAAGTATTTCAGTGTAAGGTGATCTTTTATTTMTTGTTTTTAAGGAAAAATATGGATTACTGACTGGATTTTAATACAGGGCTTTACAACACAGAAGCTGCTTTGAAAGCACGGTGGTCATTTCCAGGATAAAACTTCTACAGTGCAGAATCACAGATGGTTGATGTTGGAAGGAACCTTTAAAAATCAGCTAGTCCATCTCCTCTGACCAAGCAGTGTCACTTAGATAAGGCTGCCCAGATCTCTGTGCAAGTGGCTTTGAATATCTCCAAAGAAGGAGACTCCACAACCTCTCTGGATGATATGTCTTAGTGCTCAATCACTCTTGCAGAACTGGACACACAGCAGTCTAACCAGGGCTAAGTAGAGAGGGAGGATATATAGGTGATCCTTCAACTTGCTGTCAGTGCAACCCAGGATACTGTTAGCCTTCATGTCCATAAGGGCATATCTCTAGCTCATAATCATCAACTTGTCTGCCAGGATTCCCAAATCCATCTCTGTCGAGCTGCTCATCAGCTGGTCCAACCCTAGCCTGTACTGATGTCTGGGGTTATTCCTCCCGAGGTGCAGGACCCTGCGCTTGCCTTTGCTGAACTTCATGAGGTTTCTCTCTGCCCATGAGGTTTCTCTCTGCCCAGCCTGTCAACATCCCTCTAAATGGTAGCACAGCCCTCCTTTGCGTGAGCCACTCCTCCCAATTTTGTATCATGAGCAAAAATATAAAGTGCACTCTGCCCCATCATCCAGATCCTGAATGATGATGATCAACAGTAATGAAGTCAATATTGCCACTTAGGATTGACCACTAGTTAGTGATTTCCAAATAGATTTGGGCTAGTGATCACTTGAAAGGCTGTTTTAAATGTGCACAATGTACTGAAGAACTTTGGATTTCTTTTATTGGTGACACCTCTGCATTATCTATGTATGATTGAAATAAATATTATTGCATTTGATGAAAACATTCATTTTGCAAAAATAATAATGTAGTTTTTCTACCATTTTGTGTAAAATGTACTTTATATAAAATATAAAAACAGTTAATTATAGCTTCATGAACGAAAGCTTTTCCCACTTTTCCTATTATTTAATACTACTGCTTTTTTTGGTCAAATGCATTATCTCTGCAACAGATCTCACTGTGACTTCATTGCTGTCAGTGGTCCCTGACCTCTTTTCACTTTCGAGTAAAACCATTAACAGATTGCTTTTTTTTTAGGTTGCAGATAAGTGCTGAAAAAAAATCATTCCTTGGTAATGGCATAGAATTGTCTTTCAGAAAGTGAAATAAAAATGCATAAATTATGACCACATTGCTCATTTAAATCTTGTTGTATGAATCCACAATTTGATTTTCCTTTGAARAAAACTTGAGTACCCTGTAGTCAGATCTAATCTGTAGTGCATAATAAATAGTTCATCAGCTCACTTCTGCTCTTARGAAATTTCTGATAATATAAATCTTTTTATATTAATTTACTGTATTTWAAAAAATGATTTTCAAGTCAAGAAGAACAAGATATACAAGAAATGCCCAATTGGGAAATATTCCCCTTTGTAAATCTGGTAGAAGAGCATAGAAATGCGGGCATATATATGTATATAATATATATATGTTATTGCCACATATTGGCAAGGAATTGTTGACTCCTGTTTCTTTGAGTGAAGACTATGATCTATGAATACATTTCAGTTTGCTTTTTTATGATAAATATCTCCAAAAAGTAGTAAAATAGAAACTATGCATTTACATTTCCAATCCTGTGCATGTGTTTTACCGGTGCAAATTATGAATCTGCTGGATTTGTTTCCACTTTTAAGACATAAAAATAAATAATCTCTTATTGTTGATGACTAAACACATTTACTGTATGACAGGTTTTTCTTTTGGGAGCAGGAAAAGTTGTTAACTTTTTTTTTCTTATGAGGAAGGGGCCTCATAAGATTAGATTGTCCGGTTGTTCTACTACTCCATCTTCTCCATGAATATCTCTAGGTAAATATTWAAAAAGAACGATTACTCTTGCAGTGTCAGTTCAGAATAAAGACTATAAAGCAGTCMGGATCTTTGGCTTAGCAGTAAAGAAAATACTTTTGAAAAAAAATGAGACTCGTAAAGCTTTTTCCTTTTCCATCATTATTTCAATTCTCTAGGAGCTTGCAACAGGCAAAYGTTTGTATGAGTTTTGCTATGTTAACCCAGAATTTCTAGATCTGTGATTGATAATGAGATTTCAGCTTTCAGTTCAGGGTTGATGGATTTGGACTGACTGCTGATGTGGTTTTGAATAAAGAAAATTTCTATCATTTGAAATACAAACTTAAAAGGAAAACAGCACAGAATTTTAACTTTGATGTTGTTGTTTCCATAAATATTTATGATTTCAAGGAAGATGTGTTCTGTTGTCATCACAGTGTTGAGTTTTGTGCTGCATTTGTKTTATTTAACCCCTCTCACATACAGTGAAAAAGATTTTTTGTTATGATCATAATATATAATATAATCCAGAACTGTCTCAAATACCATTTCGCAGCTAGGAGGCATTTTCTTAGCTTTCTGAATGTAAGCTTTGTGTATGAGAACAAGTATATGAGAACAAAAATATCTAAGAGTGCCGGAGAGGTAATAGAGGGGTAGCACTGCTTCAATGTTGTTCAGAAACTTCCGGAGTCCATCTTATACTATTTGAAGATACTAGTAAGACGGAGCACAAAGCATCTCTGGTTACATTATGYTCACACCTCCCTGACGTAGAATTTTTTTTTTTAGGACATCTAGTAAATTAAAGTTCATGGAAAAGGCTGAGGGGAGTAGTGTTTTTCCAGTCTGAAATGAACCACCAATGCAGGTGGCAGCACATGCCAGATATTTGGCTTTGTCCACATTTATTAATGTTTGTTTTACCTCCCACTGTACTACTGAGGTGAATCTCTCAGCTGTTTCTATTTACCATGTGATAAACTAGTCTCCTTTGACTAGAAAATAAGTATAAAAGATAAGGTCATCTAATGCAGTTTGACTAATGGATGTTCATCTCGCCGGATTATTCTAGAGGCTGTCTGAAGACACTCCTCTAGCTACCTACTCTTCCATTATGTCCTCTGCATCGAGTCTTTTGCTTTATGGATATGTTCTTATAGCTCTACAAGACTTGTTCATGTAGACATAGCTTTAGTAACTCTGAGATGTATAGGTCACAGCTTGCTCCTCATGAATATTTTCATTTTGAACAGTTTTTATTTTCAAATATATGAGTGAACTTTACATTAAGTAAACAATGCTTTTTTTTTTTTTTTTTTTTTTTTTTTTTTTAATAATAAAAAGGAAGGTAATCACCTTGTATTACGTGTCCACCAAAGAGGAAAAGTTCTTCCAATTCATGGGCATGTAGCATCTCAAGCTTCTGGGTCATATGATAGAAAAAAGCTTCTAGAGCACAAAATTTGTACTCATGTAAGAAAATGCTAGATAAGGAGCAGAGGAAATGTGTGTAAAATGTGAGATATAGTTTCTGGGATAAGATGCRAAGCTGGGAGTAGAGAACCTGCTGCCTTGTCTCTGAATTTCAATTTCAAGTTGTTTGGAGGGAATTTGTAAAAAGGAAAACAGCAAGCTACCAAGACATTAAACGTTGTAGTGTGATTTTCAGTTTATTTCTTCCTGTGTTATTAAAAAAGAACCTAAAAAAAAATAGAGCATGTGTGCCAACTGCAATTTTCTGAAGCATCTTCCTCATTACTTTAGTCAATCAACAGGAGACTCAAAAATTCAGAATTCACTTTCCCAGATTGAAATTATAGTTTCTAAATTCTACAAATAAAATAACTTAAAATAGTTTGAATTTTGCTCCATTTGATTACTTTCTTTGTTACCTATATTTTTTAGATCATTTGTGATCAGTGTAAAATTTTGTTAAATTATTAAACTCTTACCTAATAGATTATTAGCYGTGTGTCACTGCTTTACAAAGTGATTACCTTGGCTTTTTTACTTCATTACTCAATGTCCTAAGATTTAAGGTACAAGTAGACAGACCACTGCTGTAAATTAGTCATCTAAGTTGCCTACATTACATTTTTCGTCAGTGTAAAGGTTCGATTCTAAGCTGAAGTTTATATCATACGAAGTTTAAGTTTTTGTCTGTATTGTTTTGGTCTATATGTGGATGCCATGCATGTTAACTCCTTGACTTAATTATTGAGGCTTCTGACCAATTGCCAATTACATAAAGCTACTTCTAACTTGCTGAACCTTATCAGATGCCATGAGAGGCTCAAGCTTTGTTTATGTTTTAGGAGAAAGCTTTTGTCATTTTTTTGCATTATCAGACCAAGTGACCCATTAAGTTTTGAAATTTATCTTCAAAGCACTTTCCTTTCCAGCAACAATAGTAAAAGTATTCAGGGCACAGGCAAAAGTCTCTTGAAGTCTCTGGCAAGACTCCAGCGTATTTCAGCAAGTTTAGGTTTGCTTGGTCATCATTATAATGAGGTTATAGATGCATACAGAAATATATATATATATRTGTGTGTGTGTAACTTAAACTTTTGTAATTCTGTAATTGACTTTAATTTATGTGTGGAATTGACTTACCATGCTGACTCTTTTGACTTTCTACATTGAAAAATACAGCTAGAGCTATGGAGCATGCATTCTATGGCATATGAAAATCAACCAATTAATGTCAGCTTGCTGATTTTTTCCAGGCTTTAGATAAAATTCAAGGAGAAGTGCAGATAATCGTCTGCCTTTGCATACTGGCTAATAAAATGTATGTGTGAATTCTTTAGGAAGCAAACAATGAGAAAAAAAAAAAATGAACGAGGAGTTACTGAAAAAGTCAGCGATCCTATTGGAAAAAAGCCCTAATTATTAGGAGTTTTTTCTTTTTCTTTTTCCTTTCTTTTCTTTTTTTTTTTTTTTTTTTTTTTTTTTAACAAAAGTAAACTGGACAAGTAGGTCCAGCTCAGAGTTCACCCACCCACATTGTTTACCTGTATGCCTCTATACAGAAGCTGTGTCTCTTCAGTCCTCAACACAGCCACCTGGGTGGGATTCTGTTCCCTGAGCACTCTGGGTATCTCACCTGACCTTAAATTGTTTCTCCAAAAAGAATCCAGTTTTCTGCAAATGTCTTAGATGCCTGTGGTAGGCTCACAGTCACCTATCAGCCTCTACCTGTGAGAGTCTAAACAGTTAATCAGCTTGCTTCAAAATAAATTTGCAAATTCCATACTTTTATAACTAGAACTCTTTTGACCATAATGGGAGTGAAGACACCTATCTCATACATAACTAGTTTAGTCCTATCCCGTTATTATATCCCAGAGCATTTTAAATGTTGTTTTTAAAAATTGTGTGGGTGGTTCTTTTTTTTTTTCCTATGGAAGAATTTTTAGGGGGTTATAGTGAGGGTTGTACACTACATTCTACATAACAGTTTTTGAAGACAGAGTCTTCATGTGTGTAAATTTCTTTTCAGGCACATGTATTGGGTGTTGTAATTTTGAGTTTGATCTTTGTGATTGGAAGCAAGATGAAAATGATGACTTTGACTGGAACCTCAGAACTAGCAGTACTCCAAGACTGGGCACAGGACCAGCTGCTGATCATACCTTGCAAGAGCCATCTGGACACTACATTTTTATAAAGAGTTCATTTCCTCAGTTGCCAGGACAGAAAGCCAGGATTTCTAGTCCTGTGTTAAGCAGAAGGAGTAAAAACTGCAAGGTATGTGGGAGTATGGTATGAACATGAATAACAATAAAAACAGTAAACATGAGTATTTATTGGCTATCTAATTTTATGTAGTTACCTATAAATCAGCTCTAGGACTCTTTCGTGTTCTGGCCATATAATAGCCACTTGGCACTCCAGCTTGGAGCACCTCTACTACCAAGGACATTGGGAATTCTTATTCTATCCATTTGTGGGAGATACTAGCCAAGTAACTTTACTGAGAGACAATATCAATGTCTTTATGCTTATAGAAGATTTAAAATTMTATTATGTTTATGCCAGCAGCACAGGTTATTTAATTGTTTTATGTTAGATTTTTGTGCATAGTTGTCCTATTTTGTGTGTCTTACTGGATCTSAAAAGACTAATCTTGATGAATAGGATTCATTTAAAAGAAAAAAAAAAGCCTTTGAATTTAACTGATTATCTAATCATAGCACAGTGCTCATTGATAGCTGTCTTAGCCTGAAATAGTCCTAAACAGATTTATTTCATATTCAGGTGACACCTATATTGAAAATGTCCAGTCCTTTACCTCTGGGCCCATTTATTTCATACTCATCATTATGAAGAAAATCGAACAGTGTTAAGTTGCCTGAAACTCAGTAGAGTTCTGGTTGATTTGAGAATGCTGTTCAGCTCTTTTGATTGAAAATTTTCAGCTTTTTTGACAATTACTTTATAGATGCCAAATTTAGGAAACATTAAACGGAACTTCATCCTGGTTAAATTCCTTTCCTGTATTTATTACAGAAGCAGATGTCACATCATATATTACAGCAGACTTAAAGGTTGGAATCTTGGACTCATTTAGGTCAATGAAAAATGTTTATTGACTTCAGTAGGAAGAGAGTTTTATGCAGAGAAAACACATATACATCAGCAAGTATAAAGGGAAATATATAAACAGGATCATTTGTATACAAGGCTGTTGCAAACCAAACTGCATCTTCTAAAACAATAGAGGGAGATGAGTACTACAAGTAGAAATAAAGTGAGACTATGTCAAAATAAATATGCAAAACAAAAGGAAGAATTCAGACTCAACGTATCAGTGTTATATAATTATATCACCTAAAAACGTCGGAATAAGTAAACTTTGCAGAGAAATTTAAATACCTGTTTTGTATTAGTATTCACTGCATGACATTATGAAGAGATACTACCTTGACAGCTATTCTTAAAACCAATGAAGGTGAAGCATTTTTAGGTAATGAGGTACCAAAAGAGGTAGTATTAGAACAAAGTCTAAATTTAATTTGGAATAAGTAGCCAAGAGCGGATGGTATACATTGAGAATTCTTGAATTGAGAATTTAGCAATAAAACCAAAGTTTTAATCAAAAATATGACAGATGTCATTAAATTCAAAATTCTCTTAGAAGATATATGGCAAGTTCCCCTCCCCGCCCCCCAAGTATTATTTTTTCTTGTATTTTCTTGCATTGAAACCTTTTTGTGTTAAATTCAGTATCAAAAAAGTAGTAACAAAAGTAAGAATCAGTAGTTACAGTTTTTCAAACTTTAAAAAATCTATAGTGTATTCTTCAAGGTCAACCTGAAAAGCAGAGAAGTGAATGGAAATATTCTGGAAACCTTGGAGACTTAATATTAGAGAATTTGCCTTTTCTTCTTAATGTGAGCTTGAGTAGTTCACATGCATGGTAACATAAACCTGATTCAAATATAGATTGCATGGGGCTGCAGTCCTGAAGGGACTTGGGTACATGCTAAAAAATAAATCTGTGCCTAACTGTTTTAAGGACTATCATTAGCACTATACAATATACCTAGAAAGTGTGTGATAGAACACAAGATCGATATGTTGACTCCTATATACAATAAAATTTCAGAGAAATTGACACTAGGGTACCTCAAATAAATATGAAGCTTTTAAAGTAATGAGAGGGAAAGAAAGCAGATAATTCAATGGCCATATAAAAAGACAAACGTATAAAACAGTTGAGTATTTTTGAAAACAGCTGTAGCTTGTCAGAAGCAGTATAGTGGATAGCCCTATGAAAATATCATCTCTAATATATTGTTCAAAAAATGAAACAGTTTTAAAATAGTAAAAAGAAATAGTGACTAATCCTAGGAAGTGAAAATCATTGTGTAATTTAATGATACACGTATATATTGAATAGAGAATCTTCTAAAAGAAGAATTTCAAAGGAAAAAAATTTATCTCAGGACAAGAAATGAGCAGATGAATAAAAGTATTTCCATACAAATGTTTCTTGAAAAAAATATGTTATTTCATTGCATGGGAGATGTTCTGCAAGTTCATGTAATAATACTTTCAAAAGAATTGTAACATAAAGGCCCTGGCATATTTCCTGTTCAATAATTAGAGAAAATAGATTAAATACAAATGTGGGCTTTAAAAAAAAAAGTATTTATAAAATTCAAAAGACTGCAGAATCATAGCATGAGGTAACAAAAAGTAACATAATTTTACATTTATATGAGCATCACAGTATTCACTGTTATGTTTTTATAACTAAAATAAATAAGAGAGAATCTTCCTTCTTCAGGGCTCATGCCATGTATGAGACTAGGGACAAATTTGAGCTCTAGACATGTTCCTGCATATTATAACATGAATTGCTTTCTTTCATGGTTTTAAAGCATTCTTGGAAATATGATGATCTTTGTCAAGAATAAGATATTCAACTATTTTAAGTATCATATTCATCAGATACAACTGTCCCTTTGTTCTTCCTATCCTCTTGAATTGCAGTTAACTTAGAGAAGCAATTAATGGTAACTGCTCTTTACCATCTCTTCAATGTTCTGTATGTACTTGATCATACTTTAGTACTTTATCGTTTCTACTTTCCCCCTTTTCTCTCAAAAAACTCATAGTTTTCTAATCCTGGGAAGTCACACTTTTTATTTTATCTTCTCCTTTGTGTTTCTGTGGTCTATTTAGAAGATCTTATATTAGGTTAGAGAGAATTTTGTAATTAGCCAGTCCGTAATGTATCACAAGCATTTTATAGGCAGAAAGGTGTTAACACTTGGTAAATTGAAGTTATTTCCCATACTGTAAATGCCACTGCTCCCTTCCCTTGTTTTTTTTTACCAAGTGTTTTCTGTCTTTCACATTTGCATATGAGAGTTACTCAAAGACATGCAAAGTCAGCTGTCCCAGTATTGCAGTGTTGGCTTCCAAGTATCTTTTGGTTCATGGAATAATTCAAAAAATTGCATTAGTAAGTCTTTTTTTTTTTTTGTGTGTGTGTGTGTGTGTTAATTAAATTGTCTCTGACTCAGTAAAGTTGAGCTCTTCTTAATGCTACTCTCCATTTAAAAATTAGGATAATAGAATGTGTTTCAGGTCACCTGTTGTATACTCAATGTTGTTATTCTTGCTTATTCTTGATTACAGATACTATTCTATTACTATATGTATGGAGCTCACATTGGGTCATTGATTGTCTACCAGAAGACTACAGCAGAACATGAAAAAATCCTCCTCCTYCTCACAGGAAACCAGGGAAATTTCTGGCAAAGGCAGGCATTGCCCCTGGATGGAGATGAAGATTTCCAAGTCATCTTTGAAGGGATAGTTGGAAAAGGTTCTGGAGGTGTCATAGCACTTGATGACCTCACATTATCCAGGGAGTGCTTACCATTCCAGGAATTTTTACCATTAGAGCCCACAGCAGTGACTCCTACAGGTATGTGAGAAATCTATGTCCATAGGCTGGCAAGAGTGAACAACAGTATAGTTTCATCTGATTTGTCTGATTTTCTGTCCTTCCTTCAAAAAAGGAACATATCTTTTACTAAAAAGACCTTGAAACTAATATGTGTTTAGAATGCTAATCAAATTGTCCTACAAAACTACTGTTTGGGTTCAAACTTGTGAATCTGCAGGTCCTATGTCTAGGCGTGTTTTCTTAAATGGTATCCTGCTTAATTCAGATTTATTTGTCAATAGTTGCAAAATACAGTAAAATAAAGAAGTGAAAAGGACAGAGCCAATGTGCACAGATTATCACGAGGCCAGTGGGAAGTACCCAGCTCTAGTAATTTTTAGTTAGTGGGAAGCCCTACTGCATGTTCCTGCTGATGCAGCATATGCATCCTGTTCCCTTGGGGTGAGCACTGGCTTTGGTGCTGTTGTATGCCCCATCCACAGTGCACCAGAGAAATAAGACTCAGAAAGATTTTACCAAACATTATAGTTCTGATGGAATCTGATTGGAGAGGTGTGTGAAGGCAAATGATGAAGAAGAGGCTCTTCTTGACATCAGAGGCCAATCCTTCCACGTTTATCAGTAGAACTATTGAAATTTTAACCCCCATGTTAGAATTTAATAGATGTGTTTTATAAAATAAGATGTGTTTTATTTTATTGGGCCTACTACAAGTCTCCTTCGTTGCTGTGGCAAGTCATTTTGTCTCACTTTTTCATCTTTCTGACAGATAAAACAATGTTAATATTTCCCAATGTCGAGAGTACAGGGAGAAAGGATCATTAATTTTTGTGAGCTGCTTTGCTTTGTTACTGCTGCTAATGAGTAGCTTTCCTCTTTAGGATATCATTAAGCACTGCTTAGATACTGGGGGATAAYGATGATGAAACTACATCAAAGCTAAGAAATTGCACTATACTTTGCACACAAGATAATCAGCACAGATACGGGCAATGGATACCAGTACATCCCTGATAAGTCACCAAATCCTTATAGTATGTACTATTCTTTCCCATTTCTGTCAAAAAAAGTCACAGGAATTTATTACAAATGAGATCGGTATGTTAAATTTTAGTTTTATATGAATATTACCCCAAGAAGAACAGTTGCAGAGATTTCTGATTCCTATTTTATGACATTTTCAGATTCTATCCACTTAATGGTATAGACAAGTCCCTGTGGCGACATTGCAAACTTTACAAAGCTTTGGTTTTGATAGTAAAGAATGTTCCAAAATACTTCTTTGCACATAATAGAAAAGCTACTAAAATCTCTGGAAAAGACACCAGAGACCTCATTTCTTGGTGTAGCTCAAAGTCTTACTTTGTAAACTTTCCGGGTTCACAACACTTTGAAGTAATGGTCTGAATTCATCCTCATGGCATAAAGTCTTTTCTGCATCAACATTTTCCACTTGTCTTGGACACAAATTTCAATTAGCTACTGAGGATTCCAATTAACATCTGCTATTTAACAGTATTTGTTTTCCTTGAAACAGAGGTTTAGAAATAAGAATATGAAATCTATTCCTATGAGAGGAAACATTCTGAACAGTAGCAGAATCCATGCTTACGGCTTTGAAAAGTGAACTGTGGTATAGCTTTATATTCCTGAGACAATCATTCTGACTGAGGAAATCTGCTGCAAAAATGTTGACTCCTACATCTCTCTGGTTATATACAGAGCCACAACAGAGAATGAAACACTTCTATCTGTTGCTCAAATTCACTGAAAGTCTCTGAGGATCCAGAGCATCAGTCAGCAGAGATCTGCTGCTTTCTTGTCTCCATTTGGAGAGAATTTTGCTTGGCAAAGTGAACACAATCTTTTACCTCTCTAGGAATGGTTGGCTTTTAAGACTTCTTGTCCTTACAATGACATAGTGATGCTGATGCATATTTTTCCATCTATTTAATATGCACTTTCTTTAGGCATGTGTTTCATTTTCTTAGGACTTGCAAGGAGTGTTTGTTTGGTGTTAGCTACTCAAAATATCATGGTGAATAGCAACGGTCAAAATGTTTTCCTCGCCTTCTCATCACCCAAAGTTTGGTTATACAGCTTACTTTCTCACAGTTTAAGAGCTTCCTTTGTTTAAAAAAAAAAAAATCTTTTTTTTTTTTTTTTTTTTTAACAGAGCTTGTTGTATTCCATGGATTGAGGGAGACGCTTCTTTTTCTTACAAGCAATGCCAATGACTATGTAACATACAAGTATCTTTGCTTCATGCTTGTTATTTCTGCAGATAGTTTAGTACCATGCTAATGGGTGTTGTATAAGGACTAAATAGGGAAGAATTAGTAGCTGTTCACATCTGTACCCCTACAGCAGATATTCTGACTCTAGTAAAGAGCCGTTCCAACCTGCATCCATGCTTTGAAGTTTTGCTTYGTTTTTCTTTTTTTTTTTTCCTCTGGACAAATATGGGCTAGTATTTAAAGGCTGAAAGAAAGTTYATGATATCTACAAAACAAATTTGAAAGGTAGCTTTGTCATTTGCTGCTGACTGACCATCCACATGATGCTACTTAGCTATAGTGCTGGAGTGGCAGGTCACTCAGAGCCTCTCAAAATGCTGAGCCTGAGAAACAATAAATTTTTTTTAGGATGATGCTTACCAGCCATTTTAGCACTATCTATACAGAGCTATAGATTCTGTTCTGTGGCTCTCTGCAGTGTTTGTAGATGCTCAAGTTAGTCTCTGCTCCACAAAAGCAGCTGTTCATATCTGCAGGAGCCCCAGAATGGCCCTGAATCTGAAAGAGTTACAATTCCAGCCTTATTTCCTCTGGAAAACCTTATACTCTCCTGTAGGCCTAACAAGTGAGTAGGAATCAACTGATTTCTCTCCTTGCCTCCTACTCTTTACATCTTTTACTTACTTCTGAGTAATGGTAGACATCTTGGAGCTCATCATTTATATGTGAAATTGTATGGTGTTGTTTCACGTAACTTACATATTGTTATATTCCATTGTCAGTCACTCAGGATGTAATTTGTTTAACCAAGGATATTTACTTACATTTTAGTCACATAAGATTTCTGAAGCAACAGCGTCAGCAGATATGTTACAGTTCTTATGGGAAAATTCATCCCTTTGGGAGTCGGGGAAGGTGTCCTACTGCGCATCAAAACGTTAGACACTTCCTCTTCAAGCAACTCAGTCTCAGAACAGACTTCTGCTATCCTTTGTAGTTATTCCTAGCCCTTACCACCATGAATAACTTCGTATCACCACAAAAATGTCTCAGTCCATTGTTTAAACCCATTCCTCATCATTTATTAGTATAAGCATTTATGTATTATAAAGTCTAAAAGATATTGCATATAACATCACTCTTTACAGATTCTTCACATAGATATAGTGAGATTCATATAATTTTACAGATATATAACAGGAATAACCTTATTGGTTATTCTAGCTAAATATATAATTATAAGCATTAAAAAAACAGTTGCTTTTCATGCTATAGTGCATAATGTGGTCTTCTACTAAAGACAAGAACATTTCTACTTCTGGATAACTAATTAAATAACATTTTTTTTTTATGAAAATAAATATGCTTCTCTGAAGCATTTATCATTGAGCATTGTGCAAGAGAATGGGATCTAATATAAATAAATTATTTAAAACACTTTCTGATGTTTACCTGAGCTTTTCGATATTCTCCTTTTTTTAAAAGGATAGTTGATTTGCAAAAGTTTCTAATACATTTTTATCTTATAGGCATTCCCAAACCTGGTATTTTCAATGTCATAATGGAAAGTAAAGCTAAAAGACTATTTGGATCAGCAGTCAAAACCCAGCATATTTTTGACCCACAACTAATTATGGCTTTGAATGGTGGACAACAGAACATGATTAATGCTGTCTGCGGTCCTTTGTGGTAGAGTATTGTCAGTAGTTGTTTTTCTTTCAGAACAGTTCAGCACTTCCAGAACTTTCCTTAGCACTTGGGCCTCCAAAGATATGTTTCTTAGAAATATGTCACAGACCTGACATCCGAAGAAGTGTATCTTTGACATCCAAAGACAAATGTCTATTTCAGGTCAGCAGAAATGACTTTTCTAGGCTGCAAGTTTGAAATGCATCTCCRAGCAGCATGCGAGAAGGCGTGCTGAAAGGGCATGTCTTACTCCCTTCATTCATGGAACAAACTGATGGTTCCTTTGGGGCAATGAATTGCTGGGATATAGTTTTATGACCAAACCTATACTTTTTTAAAGTACAAGAGAAATAATCGACACTGTAACTACCAAGGATAACTCRGTTTAAGAGCACTGCTTATACTGGGAGAACTAACTAAAAAGATGTTTACTGTGTCTAAGCTTTTCCAGAACTGCCAGTGATGCTGGCATTATGAGCTCAGGTTTTTCCATATATGTTCTCAATGCAAGTCAATCTCTGTGTGGCAGAACTGAGAACATGAAAGCTCTAACCTTACTTTATATTCYGAAGAAAAACCAATAAATTACCCTTATTTGACTGGAAATCCTGTTTTTCCCTTACACACATGCAAGTAGACAAATATTGATGCAAAATACCTGCATTTCTACAGGTAAGGACRTTCTGCCTGGGTTAGAATTAGATTCCCAAATGTGGATAAGCTCACAGGCACAGGTGTGTTCATTCTCCAACTACATCAAGCAAGCTACATTTGAAAATGTTGTTCAGCACATACTTACCAGAGATACTTTTGACTGTTTTCCTTTTCTAGTTATAGTATTTACATTTTCAGTATAATATATATTAGAGGAAAATATTATATTACATATTTATAAATTTTATTTGAAAGTTTGGTTTATATTCTGTACTTTATACCAAGCAGGGTTTGAGGAATTTCACTGCACAGCTTTGTTTTCATTGTGTTATTTCTTTTGTTCTCAGACTCTTCAGTAGACTATGCCTCCCAAGTAGAATGATACTGCATTTCTCAGAAGATATCTAACCTGGCTGTCATAAGATGTGGCCAAATTGCTGTTTAGCAAGAGGATAAACAAATAGTGATAAAYAAAGTTAATGTACAAATAAGGGGTAAAGGTACTGTTAGCTGTCAAAATGGGCAGTGTATTCTCTAGTTGGAAAGACCACCCTAGATTTATGATCAAAAGTCTGACATGGCTCACATAGGAAGAAGRGACTGAAAGATTATTTTTATCTGTGGAAAGTCCTGACTACCCAGAACATAGGCAAGGGGTGTATTCCACCATCTCACTGATAATCAGAAATTGTCCTTAAGAAATAATGGAAGATTATTGAAGCATAATAAAACACAGATTTTTCTCTTTTATCTATGAAGGGAGGAAATATGACAGTGAACGGGGTATGGCAAAGGCTCTTTTCTCCACCCTTCTATTTTTGGAAGCACTTACTTGTTCAAGTATTGCATTTTTAGGTATCTGATTGAAAAATTAAGCTGGAAGGTGTGGGAGGGAGAGAAATAATAAAAAGTTTAGTGTACTCAGTTAATATTTAGGCATATTTATTCCACATTAAATCCATATTAAGAAACTGAAAATATTTATGGTTGGGTTTTCAACTGAAAATTAAGAATCAAATGAGACATCAACATTTAGCTGCATGTGTCTGAATTCCCATTATAACCAATATGCCTAATTGCTTTATGGCTGACCAGCCACTTGAGACACAAATTACACTTTTTGAGATGTGCTGTGTGGGGGTAACCAAATGAAGCTATAGATTTCTGTTTTAGCCTGACATCATCACCCTTTTGGTCCTACTCATTGTGCTGAATAGAATTCCTTCAGTTTTAATGGGAACTTAGCTAGCTTGCCAGGCACCTATGTTTCGGTCTGTGAGCTGAATGCCCTCTAAGTTTTTGTGTTAGAACTGTTTCCAACATATTTAATTTTACTTTCATCACCATTTTCACTCTCTTTCTTACCCCAGACTGGTTTGGACTATCACATTTTCAAAAAATAAAAATAAAAATTGGTTATCTTGCTGMTAGCTTAAGTAGGAAAGGCTGCCAAGTGATGTGGCTGTGAGCAGTTGATCTGTATCTTCCAGCATCCTGAAGCTGACTATCAAGTAAGTCAGACTCAGGGTCCTGGAAAATATAGAACATTTTGCATAAGGTGGATTCAGTATCTCGTCTGTGGCACACACTCTTTTAATTTTATCTCATGAGTTGTTTGTGGGGTGGCTGTGCATGATGTCTTCTCTTGATCAGTGACTGGAACCTGCTGCTCTGGCTAGCTGTGTTACCACATCCCCTGTRTTACCACTCCCTCCAAAAATGAAGATATTTAAAACATTAGATTCTTCTGTTTTAGATGAAAAAAGGATCATACAAAATGAATATTTAACTAGAAAATACCATTGTGTCTAATCTTTTACTGCCTCTTTTTTCCCGTTTAATACATATATTTTAATRTTTAACAACAGGTGTGTTACATTCATGGACAGAAGCAAGCTGGTTATCTGATAGCCTATTATCAAGTGAAAATCAACTATCCAGCAATTAAAAAGAACATAACCTGTCCCCCAGGCCAGGAGTTACAGCTTTCCTGGTCCTCCCAACAGACACGCACATTTGCTTCTCCCCTGCATGTCTGTATGTACAGACATTTGCACGGTCCTTCACCAGATACTGTACCACTAACTCTCAAACCATCTGTGACTGTAAATTTAGGAAACATAGCTGGAATATCTCTGTGTGTGGTATTCTGACATTTTCATGCTTTTGTAAAAAGACACTACAAATGCAAATGCTCTGTGCCAGCAAAACATCCTTTCTAAAGAAAATATTTCTGAGAAAATGGTTACGCAGGGCCCTTTTCAAGTGACAACATCAATAGTAAGTTATAATTATTCCATAGTGTATGTTCGCTTGGTAGCCAAAAAGATGAGAGTGTTTATAAGCTTTGATGTGATTTTGTCATAAGCTTCTAAAGCTTCCTATTCATAATGCTTAACACAAATGCTTTGCTGAAATGTATAAAATTTATTTAACTTGGGAGGTAACTAATCACTTTGTCTAGCAATCAGGAAATGTACAGTGCTTGACACAGCAAATAAAGATTCACTCTCCAAGAGGTATTTTTATTCTTAATTCGTTTGCAACCATATAACAAATCCTGCAACAAATGCTATCTAAACTGAAAATCTTGTCTTTTCTGATACAATGAGCAAAAATCCTGCCTGTAGCAGAGCTATTGCAAGTTATTTTGTGTCAGGCAGGGAGAGAAGAGCTGAGTTTATACACATCCTACAGCTTTTAGAGTCAATTTAGATACTTGTACAGTTCTGCATGGTGACTCTTAGGACATGTACAGATGCATGCAGATGGAAAATACCAAGAGAATGAATTTCAGGTAGATGCTTTACATTGGTCAAAAAGCTGTGGAGATGGAGCTGAAGCCTCGCTCCAGCTGTGCAATGAAAGTAATAAAGCTTCCTATAACCCAGGAAGAATGTAATTCCTCCTTTCAGTCCCTGAAGGAAATTTCTGAGTTTTGTGAGATTTGCCTCTTAGTGGAAAAAAAGGACTTGTAAAAGTTGAAATTGCTAGTTTGGGAGATTGGTTTGTCAGGTCAGTTTTCAGTTCTCTGCTTCTATATAAGATATGATCTACCACTTTATGAATGTAGGAAGTTTGAGAGATATATTTTAGATTTTAAAAGGCCTTGAATTTGGATGCCTGGCTTCAAACTAGTAAGACTAATTAGGTTAGGGTTTAAAAGAAAAATGGTGTAAGAAAGTCTTCAGCATCTATACTGAACTTTCAGATTAAGTTTTGGATCACATAAATATGACTTTTATGAAGAGTTCTGCTTTACGTTTCAGATCTTTTTACACTTTCTTCTGCATTTTCCTTTCCTTCCTTTCCCAGTGGGGGAGAGCTGAAGGACAGGGCTGGCATAAGGGTCAGTGTAGAATCAATGTGTGGGAACTGCCCGTGGATATGCTGGAAGCCAGGTGCTTATCAGAGGACAGGAAAAATAGCCTTCAATAACAGCAATAGAGAAAGCAATCTAATTATGTTAAGAGCAAAGGCTGCTTGAGCTGGTTACCTTTCATAACAATGAACTAGACTGTATTTGAGCAATATCCTCTAAAATCCAAGTTCTTCTCAAGTGGGATCAAACTTAGGCAAATTTTAGGTGCCTAAATGAGGACTCTCTCTCCAACTGTAACCCTTTCTTTTGTTTCCTTATTCATTCATTTATATTAAGCTTAGCTGGTAATGCTTTCTCATCTCAAAGAGCACTGCTAAACATGAACTCCTTTTACTTCCTGATGCTAAGGTACGGGTAATAAAGTTATCGTTACTGTGGGGAATATGCAATTTGTACTACATTGGGCAGATGTAAATGAATATAATCAATAAGAAAAATTCTTAAGAGATTTAATTGTTGACAAAATATATTCCAGCTGTTTGGAGAAACACAAGAGCCAGAATGATTTAATTTTAGGAGGTACTGACAGTATTAAGGACATTTGTAGTATATAGGGGCCAAATGCAATGTTCGGTACTGACATTGTTCCACCTAATGTACATATGTGACTTTATTGAGGTGTTTTTCATCTACTTCTCTTTGATTTTTCTTTTTTTTTTGATTTTTATTCTGATAAAATATTTTGATTTTGTTGATTAAAAATAAACATATCTGGAATGCAGTAGAAAGTTAAAAGATTACCATATTAAAAGCTATCTATTTCTTTGCACTATTGAATGTTTAAGAGTTTGTTAATATCTTTTCCTTCCAGCAAGCATGAGATATCTTTCATTTTCAAATTGACCTTTCCACTGGAGGCACAAAAGTGCACAGGAGGCTGATCAAGAGTACAAAATCTTTTAAACATCATATTTTCTTCAACACACTATAGCATTCTATCTAAGACAGATGAAAAGTTCTGTAATATTATATGGTATTTGCAGCAATCTTGAAACTTATTCCTCCTGAGCAGTGAGAGATGAAAGGGTCACAGGGGGCAAAAGACCKACTTTGATCAGTTTTGGGCTTCTTCCTCCATCTGATTCTTAATCAAGTATGGCTAAAGAATTTGAACAAAGTGATGTTTAAATAGTGGGTTTTTTTAAAATAAAAATTCTCTTACATGGTATTTATAGGAGTTCTAGAAGTTCTTTTGCACTTGAATTCTATCTAAACATAACCAAAAATATAGAATCGCATAATCACAGAATGGTTAGGGTTAGAAGGGACCTCTAGAGATATCTAGTCCAAGCTTCCTGCCTACAATTATATTATAATAATTGTAATATAACATATATAATACAATTAATATATAATTCATATAATATTTATAATCCACATTGTTCTATAATATAATAATTAATAATTTAATATAAAAATAACTGATAATTTAATATAATTTATATTAGTATATARCTCTCATAATGTTAATAATACTATATATAATATAATAATGATATGTATTGAGATATTCCATAACAATTTYCTTTAAGGTTAACATTCAGAATTATTAGTTATCGTCAACAGATAATACACATAAATCATTTTTGATTTTCTTCTTTTATAGATGAAGTAGATGTACAATACTCAAGCAATGCCATAAAGTATATGTGATTTATACCACTGATTCTGTGCTGGGTTTATACATGACAAATCTAAAGTGAAGATAGGTTCTGAGTTTAAGCCACGATGTGAATGTGCCAAAATATAATCTGTGGGCACTTAGAATTGGACTAGATTATTCCTCTAATATTCTAATATTCTATGTGAAATATTCTAATATTCCACAAGTCCTTTGAACTCTGCTGCCAATGAAATTCAGTTCTAGTGATGATTAGCTTTGCCTGGGTGATGATCCCTCCAATGGAGAATTTATTTTACTGCTACTTCTTTCTGAAGGTTTACAGAGAGGAAARATACAGATAATCTTTGTAGCCACAGATGGCTACATTTGAACCTTTAGACTTTTCTTATTTGGCAAGAGCATCCTGCCAATAGATCTGTCTGCAGTAATAAAATGAGGGGAGTGAAAAGATGACTTTAGTGAACAAAATAGATTGTTTCCAAGGATCTATATGAATTTTCCAGCTAGTTCCTCTCATAATTATATATTCTTAGGAAGCATTTGTATGAAGTGAAATTCTTTTTATGGACTAGCTCAAAATGGGTGCCTTCTGCCAGAGGACAAGGCAGAATATTGCTCAGAGAGGACCAAAATGAGCAGTGCATTTAGTACTGTGACTTAGAGTGGTAAAAAAAGGAGCTAACTCACAGGAAAACCCTGTTGAGATGTAGGCTGATTCCAAAGATTAAAGAATCATTTTTATCTCCTGGAAAATTCCTCTCTGGAAGTATTTGAGAACACAGCTAATCTTGTCCAAGTTATACAGTTATGTGAATAACACACATAGATGCTGATTCTTAATGTGCACCTCCTTTCTGAAATTTATTTCTGTTCTGTCTCAGTGCTGCAAGCTGTATTTCATGTTATCTTCATTACTATTTTTTAAAATCTCATTAATGTAGAAGATAAACCATCATCTGCTTGTAAGATTGTTCTATCTGTTAATATTCATAGGTGCTAATTTTTCCAAGCAATATACTTAAAAGCATTATCTTTAAAATAAAGATTATTAATCCTTGTCCTAATTATGTATTTTAAAATATAAGTGTTCCCTCTGTTGATTTTATTGAGGATATTCAAAATAATTGACTGATGAGGCTGTTTTTTCCTATTGTGTAAATCCTCCTCAATTCAGAGATTATTGATTTGAAAGACACTWATAATTCCTTTGGGTCCTTTACAGCCCAGAGTTTTGATGCAGTTATCACAGAGGGCAAAATTTTTACCTGCTAATGATTTAAGAAACATAGCATGGAGGAAAATAACTCAGCCTTGCTGATGAGACATTCCTCTCAATTAAATAACCCTACAATGCCCACAAAGCTTGGTTTGTATTATACAGTGTCATCACAAAGCATCTATGTTTGCATTGTTAGTATTGGGAAAAAGGAAGGAAAGGAGGAGAGCTCAAAAGACTTTTTTTTTTTTTTTTTGCAAATGAGTTACAAAGCCTTAGAAGTACGGCGTTTGAACAGAAGGTATACTATGGAAGTACATATAGAAACAAGTCACGTTGACCAACTCAGTTAGACAGTGTAATATCATTCATTACACATGCTTGAAAGGGTTCATTCATGCCAGGATTCAAGATGGATTTTTCTTTTTCCTCAGCTAACAGAGAGTTCCACTTTTCAACTCCATGTTTTTCAACATGAAATTGAAAGCAAAGACCCTCTGCAGAGGGACAGAGGGACTTTAAAATGGTGTAGGGAAATTATTGCAATTATTGTTCACGATAAAGAGCATCAAAAGTATGCCCAAACAGAGGCTGTATCCTAGAGTTTAAATTAGTAGTTTTCTAAGAAAATTTATGTTTAAATTCTCATGGCAATCTCATATAAAGGGAATCCAAAGGTTATTATAACTAGCTTCTGAAAACAGATGCCATCTATATTAGGCAGATGTATATGTTATAGAAAATATATATCTTTGCCTGAAAAACCAAACAGATAGTTGAAATTCTGAAGAGTAGTTCTCTCCAAATGTTTGTGATATACATAGTGCCTGCTTGCCAGTATAATAACAACTGAATGGAGATGACTGTCAGATATCTCCGGTAATAGCTTTCCTATGTAATTTGCAGTTAGCGTTAAGATTGATAGAGAGGAGTATTTTCTGAAGGCTCCACTCCAATTGTTTTTAAGGCTTTGGTAATTAGACACTAACTGGTATATCTGTGTGATTAATCCATTATTTTGGCAAAGACCATTTTCAGATTTGCTCCTGAAAAACAGTTTTCATACACTTGTAACTGTGATCTTCATATGGTTTCCCATTTTCTAGTCAGAATTAGAAGCTTCTGGTCACTAGAAGAATTTCGTATCCAATTGTGGAGGCTGTTGTCCGATGCCCTACACTCCTCTCAGTCATTATCAGTGCTCTATTCTGGCRGACTCCTTTCCATTCAGGAATTTTGCTCATTCTCTCTAAGGRATTGTTCGAAGCCAAATGATATATGGTCTTTCAGAGCGAACATGATACATGCTTTTGTACTATTAAGAGGTCATAAAATGAAAATGAAGAATTTCCCTGAAAAATAGATAGAATAGATATTTCTGTGACTTTCTAATGCTTCATGTTTTTGTGAAAAATAAGTCTATATTAGGAAGAAAAAAAAGAGAGCTAAAGTACTAAGCTCTGTTTTCTTTTCCTGTGATCTAGTGATTCAAGGCTTGTTTTTATTTCGTCCAAAGTCTACAGCATAAGGCATGACAATACTCTTTCACTCTGTTTAGTCCATTTGTAATTTATATACACAGAGTTCCAGAAATGGAGGTTGCCAGCACTCCAACTGAGTGCACTGTCGCATATTTTATTTTTTAATAAAAAATAAAATATGAACCTGTTGTTCTGTGACCTTAATGAAAACCAGCCTCATTTATCTCTGTCAGATTCTCTAAYTAATTAGGATAGCTCCAGTAGAAAACCAACATTTTTAGCCTCATGTGGTACTAATTAATTTAAATTCTGATGGTATTTACATGACATGTATGTGTGCATATGTTTGATAAGCTAATGTGATGGTAGTCCAGTTTCTAGATAAAATCGATGTGTGTGCATTTATTTCTGGCAGAATAGAATGGAAAATGAGGAGATGATGGGGGAGGATGGGAGTTATTTAAGTTCTTGTTTGTCTTTCTTCCTGATTAGAGGATGTACTGAAGGGGTTGCTTTATATCCAGACCACTGCAGAAAGTGATCTGAAATGAAAATGTGAACCTTGGAAATGGATCCTGTGAAATGAGTCCTACAATGTTTAGGCTACACAACAGCAGAATTATTCCTCAATAATACCAGGAATATACCAAAAGAAAAAAAAAAAAAAAAAAAAAAAAAAAAAAAAAAAGGAAAAAAGGACAACATCACCCCACTGATCCTGTTCAAAAAAAAAAAAAAAGAAAAAAATGCATTAAAAGGCAAACCTCTATGGTTAAAATAAAAGCTTTTTCTTCCAAATTGGGGCTGCTAAACTGAGTTCAACTTTGCAGCTGAAATGAAATGGTTTAATCCTACACCACATGAAAGGAGAATGTCAGCAATTAAGTCAGACTAGAGGGCTTTGTTAGTGAAGGAATGCTTGGCTGGAACTTGCCCTCAGAGGCTTTACAAGGAAAACAGTCATTTATTTAGGCAATCTCTTGACAAAATACAAAAGAAATAAACTGATAATGGATTGGCACTTCAGGGGAACCAAAGGCTTTTAATAAAACTGCTCTGGACCACCCTCCTCCTCCTAAATATCAAACTGTCTCAGCTGTAACCTTGCAGTAACCTTGCCGGAATGTGATTCACCAGGATAGCCCTATTCTTCTCTTTTCAGGCCCCTGCTCACATGGCTATTGGGAATGTCAGAACGGCAAGTGTTACAGACCAGAACAAAGCTGCGATTTTGTAGACAACTGTGAGGATAATACAGATGAGAGTGAATGTGGGACTTCCTGCACCTTTGAGAAGGGCAGATGTGGCTGGCAGAATTCCCTGTCAGACAATTTCAACTGGGTGCTGGAGGTCGGCTCGCCTCAAAGCCTGAGACCTCCCAAGGATCACACACTTGGAAACAGGACTGGTATGTGGTCAGCTACGTGCAAGATGTAATTGTGTTCATGGAGCTTCTCGGGCTTCCCTTAGGAGGCAACAGAACAGTTCTACACATCTAATTTGGGTGTCATATTTAATAAATGTGTAATTCGGCATCAAAATATTAATTACTGTTCTAAAATGACTTTAGTTGGGAAAAAAATGATTCCCAGTTGTTTCTTCTTTAATAGCATTGTATGTGTCAAGCAAGAAAATTTGCATTTAGTCTGGCAATGCACAGCAAGAATGAGGGAGGTAAGCTCTGAGATCCACTAGATTTTGCTCCAACAGAGTCTGATTGTGCTTCCAGGAAGCCCCAGCTCATGCTACAATATTCTGAACATAAGAAGAAAATCTGTATTGGCATACAGTATTTTATGTGTTTCTATTGATTTTGAAAGATATCTAGATAAAGAAATCTAAACCATAATAAAAAGCTTTTTTTTTTTTTTTTCTTTCCTGTAGGACAATAAGATATTTTGATCTCTCCTTGAAAATCAGTTAAAGAGGATTTATAAAAACAAAAAGTGTCTCTTTTAGCTGAAAAAAACCTTTGAGTTGCTAAATCATGTGTGAAGCATGTCCTAATGAGAGATTGAAAAAATATTTACGAATTAAGAAACTGATCCAGAACTTTGTAATCAACCATAATGGTTGTTCATAGTTCACTTTTAGGTAATTTTAAGTAAATAAATCTTCCTGGTTAATGACAGCGTAGCTCTARCTCTTGCTTGGCCCTCACCAGAGCACCCAGCTGTCTGTTCTTGTCCTTCCCCCAGGCTGCCATATTTTCATCATCCTGCCTTTGAAGTTCCCATGGGCCAGCCAAAGATGGTACCAAAGCTGAGCTCTGAACTGACTTTAAGTTGCAGTACTCTGCAGCAGAGTTGCACAAAGGTGTGGGGCCTGTCTTTAATAATCATTGAATGCTTACATTATCTGTAGAAGGACAAAACAGAATAAAACCAATGTTTATTTTAGATATACATACAGGACTATTAAAAGCTTGTCAAGAAACAAATGAGCCCCAATCATTTTTTCAGTATTAAAATGTCTAAAATTTGCTAATGACCAAAATTACATCACTCTGGCCAGAATTAAGTCATTTACCTCATTATCTCCTAACCAAGGCTGACTGGCTGCAAACAGTTCCACAGTGTCCCACAGAGCTGGACTCAGATCAGTAGGTCTTTTGGAGTTCACTGCATTCTGTGCCCATGGGTCACTCCCCTGTCTTGTCCTACTGTCACACTCCGGTTTCCTTCCAAAATCAACTGTAAAAGTGTTTTTGATTCARATGAAAGAATTCATTTTTCTAGTGCTAAATATGGATTGATCAACATTTTTCACATTCTATGAGGTACTGTCAAAAAAAAGCTTACATTGTTGGACAAGGATATATGATCAGAATACCTAGAAACATGTTCATCCTCTCTCTTCTACATGGGTCCATCCAGTTCTTGAGCTGTACTCTGCTTATTCCTGATGTAAAAAAGCATGCAAGGAGAGTAATCTGGTGAGTTTTACCCTAAATGGAGATTCAGCTAATATATGAAGTGTATGGGAATCATATTTTATGTCTTGCATTTATTTTGTTGAGTTTTGGTCATGAAATCTAATTTGATAGTCCAAACAATTTTCAGTAACATATAATTTGATTTCAGGACAATTCCTGTATCTTGAAGCTACTCCAATAGGCCTAGAAAATGAAAAAGCCCATGTGAAGAGTTCCAGGTGGAGGGAGTCAAGCAAGACTTGTGTGATGAGCTTCTGGTACTTTATGTCATCAAAAGCCACAGGACGTGTTCAAGTTCTCATTAAGGTAATCAAAAGATCTGCGAGGTACCTTAGTTCAGCACCGTGTCTTTGTAAAATATCTTTTTTTTTTTTTTTTTTTTTTAATTCTAATTTTTCAGAGAAGCTTTTACACCCCTTCCTGGAAAATTCTTCTGAAATTTTTCTGTAACATCAAATTCCTCTGAAATGTCAAAAAAAAAAAAAAAAGCTTTTAAAGATTCTTCCAATATTTAAGTGTCAAACAAACAAAAATTACTATATTCTCCAAACAGTGTTGTGCAGATGTTCTCTTTAGATCTAACTTCAGAGATTCCTAACTCCACTTTATGTTTTGACTTATCGTAACTGCTTTTTGATCCCCTCTATGCCAGGTCTGTTTTGTGTATTTAAAATTAAGTTTGTGTTCTCAAAGAGTATAGGTTATTCGAGTAGGAATCAACCATGCGATTTATTTGTTATATGTCTATTACCTCTTATTTCTCTAGTATCTCTAATCAAATTCCAGGWTAGAAATTATTGTGGCATCCTTGATTCCATATTTGTGTTTTATTTCCAGTGCATATGTTGACTTCCTTATTTTCGGTTTTAAATTAAACTTTGTCCTTGAAAATAAAGTAGATCCTCTTAGTAAGGGTGAATTAGAAAAAAAAAATTAGCTCAGAATTCCTATTATGAGATAGWCATTTTATTCAAAGGTTTATCTTTTAGAGCTGAAATATTGTAGTTTTGATCTCCTTAGGCTTCCTCAATTTTAATTGCAAACAAATTTGCCAATTAGATTTGGTCCAAAATAAATATTATTTTTATTATGTATGTGAGAATGTTACATTTAGCCATGCTGTTCATTGTGTACAGCCACAATCACATTGAATGTATATCACAATTTAAAAAATTTTCTTAAAAACACAGAAAAATAATGATACAGTAATGTTTTTATTGACCATGCTTAAAACAATAGATGAAGAATGGTTTTGTAAGTATTGGATTTAATACTTAAAGTCTTTAAAACTGGCAATTATTTTACATTTTAGATTATCATCAGAGAAAAGGCCATGTGAAGTTATACTTAAGGTTCTCCAGTTAGTTCAAACTACAATASCAGTATATCTCCACTTGAGTATCTCTTAATTTAGACCAAAGTTCTTGTCAGTGAAAACAGATTTTTAGACTGTGGTTAATTGAAAAGACGAGGGAGAATACATGATCCAGAGTGCCAGGAAAGAACATAGGTTTCACAGCTTAACCAACTCTATCTAAAACCATCACTTCTCAAAGCTGAATTGAGAGTGAGCATCGTAYGTAATAATAGCACAATATCAAAAAAAAGGTAATATTTTATGGCAGGATCAAGAAAGACATTTTTCTCTCCCTAGGTATTACAATGAAAGGGAAAGAGTAAGCAAAGGATAATAAGACTTTTTTTTTTTCTTTTTAAAATTACAGGTCATTCCATGTCTTTTTTAATATTAGGGCTTGTCCACTTTCAAGTAGCCTAAACATATTATTCATTATACTATTGAAATAATATCTCAGAGTGGGGTATAGCCTATAAGGCTTTATAGCTCTTAAGATTTCTAAGGAGGATTCTACAAAACACAAGCTTTTGTTTTGMAACTTGTAGTTAGAGAAAGCAAATTACATTTCTAAGGGAATTTCTCTACTACCAATGTTTTCTTTTTTCAATGCATACTACATATTGTAATTGTAAACCTCAGTGTGTGTGGAATATAAACTGTCTAATCAGAATGATTAGGTAGCTGAACTAGTTGCAAAAATGCTGTTTACTTCAAATCAAAGCTCTCACCACATATGCAAATGAAAGATATTATAGCTGTGTAGGAAACTGCCTTATGAAAGAGACTGCAATATCTAATTTATTGTCCATGTAAATTGAAATTGCTAAGTGTTTATATGATACCCAGAAGCTSACATGGCAAATGGAATATTATCAGAAAATATCTAAATAATCATCAAAATATTGCTACTACAGTAAGATTTTGAGATAATTCTCCTCTGTGACATTTCCAAAGCATTCAGTCTGCAAGAGACATTTTTGAAGCTAAAGTACAGCAGGAGTAATTTGAGTACACCATACTTGCTTTGACAGTGGGGTTCCTACTCAGCACTCAAATATTGGTTTATTTAAAAGTCAGAGAAAACAATGTTGTTTTAAAATGTGTTTCTAAAGAGGCAAGAAAGAATTYATAAGTGAAAGAAGGGACAAACTGTAATGTTCTGCTGATCTGAGGATATTTTCCGTTTCTGCATATATTTATTTTGTCACTAGCAGAAGCAAATCTTAGATATCACATTGAGAAAGGAACAATAACAAGTGGATAAAACCATTTGTTCAATTTAATTTTTGTGAGATGAATATAGTCCTGAACATAGCTATTGTCATTAGAAAAGATAATATCGTTAGGAGTGTCTCTTTGAAACAACTGCCTAGAGAGAAATATAGAAAGAAATGTATAGATATTCATCTAAATATATATATATTTATTCATCTATACATATATTCATCTATATATAGATAGATATAAATATCTATATATAGATATAAATATCTATATATAAATATATATCTATCTATATATAGATAGATATTTATATCTATATATATTCTTCTATAATCTATATATCTATCTTCTATAATTATATAGATATTCATCAAAAAAGGTGAAACTAGTCATTAGTAACTTCCTCCACTGACTGTGACAAGGCCAATATACATGGGATCTTAGAAATTCCAATGGACATTGCTCAGGCATTTGTCATAGTGAATTAATTCCGACCAGTTATAAGTGAACCAAGACATAATACTTAGGAGCACGAGAAATTTTGGCCAACTCATGGCAACTGAAGGAGAGCTCCATCAGCACCTCAGAAGTGACAGACCCACTTGGTCAGTGCAACAGCCAACTGGAGCTACAGTCAGCTCCTCCAGCTGTTCTCGAGGTATTATTTCAGGGACCTGGTCACCTGGCTGTTGCAGCTTCTCAGCAAATGCCATAGTCTGCCACAATTGCTATCTTTGTGTTGTTGCTGTTTTTAGCTGGCCTAAGGTTAAGAGGCTGAGAGAGAACTAATCCTATGGAAGTGCCACAGCTCTGGTGCAGACGGCTGGTGTTGCTTTTTGCAGTTTCCTGGTTATTTTTAGTAGAGCAGCCGACCCTTCTGTCAACAGGGAAACCTGCAGCAGAGGTGCTGCAAATGATAGCTGATTTCTTCAGAACTCTTGTATTTCTAAGATCGAGTAATTTAAAATGAAATTTTCACAAATCAATAACATTGACCCTACTTAYTGTTATAGGAAGTCACTCAAGAATGAAGTGCAAAGAAACAACTTTTTATGCCTCTCAACTTAAAATAAGCCGTGTATTTCTTCATTGATTCTTCYCTCTGACTGCATGAAAATAATCAACTCCTCATATTAACATAGAAGTTATAGATTTCATTGAGTTTGTGTAGCCTTCAAAGCTAGATTATCTGACCTCCATGTAGATGAAGGAAGAACTGCTTGAAGGTTTTACATTAGGGACTGCTAAACACTAAAACACACTCCAAACAGTGTAGAAWATGTATATATTTTTCAATTGTCCTCTTAGACGTAGTACACTTTCCAGAGAAATCCTTATRTCTTGTGCAAAATTACAGTTTTCTTGTATTTTCGATGTTCAGTAATGTACATTTCTCCTTTTTTCTCTTGAATGCTACTGTTATTTAGAAGACACTTAAAAGTCTTTTAAGGACCATAGAACTGCTACTGAATGATTTTTACTGAACCAACAGACATGAAAATCAAATCTTTTTGCCTAACAACTCAGAAATAGCCTTTTTTTTTTTTCTGAAACTGTCCTTTTTATAAAAAAATCATTTTTGATTTTAGCTTAGAGCAGCTTCAGAAGAAACAACTGTTTCTGTTTTTGTTGTATTTTGTTTTTGGTGTATTTTGTTCACAAAGAGGGAAATGCCTGTTTCTAATCCGTTGTATAAAAGAGTCAGACAGATGTTTTTTAGCACTTGTATTTATGTCTTCACTAGCCTGCATGTGTATTTGCTTGTTGGTAGCCACATTGCATTATGAATTAAATTGAAATTAAATGAAAGATGAAAAGCTGCTTTAAAAAGAATTGTGAAATTGTTGCACACAGAAATCCTACTGGAACGCGGTTACCATTTACTAGTAGAAGCTAGTAGTGTCACAGAGTTTTGAGTGACCTCAGTTTCTTTAGTATCTTACTTATCATGACAAGATGCCTCTCCCTTACATGATAGCTGTGTTGCCTGACTATGACAAGGCCACTGCAGGTCTATGATGAATTGCTTGCGGACTCATAGAAGCTCCCCAGCCGTTCACAGGAGTTAGTTGGGCAGTGCYGGATGATGGATTAGCTATACTCAAAGGAATAATATGCCATAGATGAGAGATTTTTCATCAAAGGGTACAATTTAAGAGTGAAAGAATATGTTTTCTTCAGAGTGTAGGAGCAAAATTACAAAAAAAAGAAAGCAATATGACAAATTATTAAAATTTTTGGTGTTTATTTGTAATTCATTTTAGGATTATAAATACATTTATTTTATATACCTATGTATATATAACTAATATACCTTTATATTCAAAGTCAATAGAGTCAAGCAAAGCCACTTGGTATCAGCTGATCAGATCAGCCTGACCTCTCGTAGTTGAAATGGTATTACTTTGATTTCTCTTCCCTTTTTTTAACACTGGAAAATTCAGAAGGTTACCCAAGGAAGAAAGTATTTTTCTTTATCCTCTGTGTCTTTGTTTATGATCCTTATGGCTTGTTTTATAGCATTCCCAGTTTTATAATTTATCTGCTTTCTTTTCTCAAAACACTGATATAATTTTACAAAGCTTACAGTATGCTGTTAATTSTACAAACTTCTATATTTTACATAAACGTATTCAAGAAAAAATAACACAGATTCAGAATAGATATATGAAAGACTGCACAACCTCATATGCATGGAGGAATATACTACATACAGAGGAATATATGTATATATTATGAGAATATATATAAATATAAGATATTAACAAAGGTAGCGATTCTCCAACACCATGAACATTATATGGCTCCTAGCAAAGATTTCAGACKACTGCTAAATCAATAAAAATCTGCCCTGAGTTCTTTTTTTGGACAATTTTTGGGTCAATCTTTAATCCTAAAGAAGTGTCAGAAGGGTATAACATAAGAAAATAAGTAAATAGTAGGCATTTTTTCCTATATAACAATTTTAATTGTTTTATTTTGTCATTTCTGCATTAATTTGGTCTGYGAGTATATATTATGGTAACTAGTTTGGACTATTAGACTGTTAAACCATTAATTGYAACAATAACTATTTCTTAGCTTCATAAATGATTTTTTTCTTTTAAGGATTTAGAATCACTTGTAAACAAAATGTCAAAACTCTGTTTCTCCATTCTCCTGTGTATACATGATTATACTGTAGCTCTTTCTATTCATAATTGTTAGGTAAATTGGTATTTTCATTCCTAGAGTACAGCCACAGTCCACTGAACTGCTGCTGGAGATTAGTTCAGCCTAGTAAATTTGCCTGTAACATATTTCTCGCTCAATCTTTCAGTGCTCTGCTCTCCAGATGTTGAAGTATGTGTGTAGTCTGCTGTAAGAAAAAAAAAAAATCCCATTCCTTGGCAGACTTAATGCATCAAAAATTCATACCTGGGGAGAAAACCTTGCTTTTTTTTTTTTTTTTTTTTTTTTTTTTTTTTTTTTTTTTAAATTCTGTAAGGAATGGAAAATGAACTGAGTTTCCTGTTCTTTCCTACTTTTTATGTTTGACAGCTTGAAAGTCATTACAGATTTTCTTTTATGTATTTGAAGTCTGGCTGATGATTGTTTTCCAAGCTATCATTTTGCTTCTATGTGGTACAACCAAATATTTCTGCATTTTGAGATCTTAGAAAGAAATCTCTGTATTTTCTTCAGCCAAGATTTCTTGTCTCCGAAATACTTTTAAATTGYGAGACTTGCTGTTAAACTGTACTTCGTCACAATGTGGGTGGGATCCCAGTGACTAAAAGTAGATATCTACAGTGTAGCAATTGAGACATTCACAATAGGCTTGTTTTGTCAGTGCTGAATTTTACAGTTTGTTCAAGAGGATGTTGAGAATGACTTATATTACCTTGAAGTAAACAGCTTTAAGAGGTCAAATGAAAAGGGCTTATATTTTCCTGTGGACGGTTAACTGTATATAATATCTTACAGAACTGTACTACATAATATTAAGTGGAAGACACTAGGTACGTTCTAAAATGTCACTGGATAAACATTTGGATTTTGGATAATTGAATATTTTATATTTAAAGTAGGGAAAGTGAAGTGCTTAAACATGCTAACAGTTTGTTCAGCTATGAATCCTAAATTAGACTTCCTTAGGTGTCTACTTCATCCAATATCCCAGACAATCTGATCTGTATTCTACAAGYCCAAATGGAAAAGAATGCAGTAATAAGGATATTAGTAATGCAGTAATAGGGATAAGAGTTCAGAATTGATATCTCTAATCTTATTTTGTTGAACTGCCATTGAGAAATCTGTGGGGTTTTAAGTGTATTAGCAGCAAGTGTATGTATTTATTTTCCTTCTGTTTGCATAGTTGTAAATTATYTCTCATCAGAGCCCTGTAAAGATAGGTTTTTACCAATCTTTACATTCAGTTTACATATACAGAAACAAAGTATTAAAGGTGAAACAATAAACTGAATTATTAAAAAAAAATGTAATTGAGTAAGTTCTGTGAAAGACCTCAGCCGTTTATATTCAAATGAATTGGCTTTTCCTTAGAASTTAAAATTTACAGGTTAGCAGTAAGATAATACAATAATTCTTCAGTAAGCAGATCTTTACCTTATGAAGAGGTTATAAAGAGAAGAGAGGGTGAGCTTTCATACAGACTAAGCCCATACATGCCCTTACATTTGTCCTCATATAATTAATTTTGAAAATATTGCAACACTGTGATTAGGAAAACACTTATAGCAGTCTTGTCCTGTTAATGTCCTKTAGAATATGGCGCAGGACTGCATTTTAGTACCAGGCAAAGAGTACAGGTGTTGTAGAGATCTTCCATTTGAGAAGACAGTCAGGCAAGTGCAACATGGTTAATCTGTACAATTACTATCATTACAGACTGTGATGACAGTCAGGAAACTTAGGAAACTAAATAATAAATATTAGACCTGACACAGGATCATTGGACTCTGAACAGCTTTTGAGACATCAAATCCTATTCCCTGTTAAAACAGGAAACACTTACACCTATTCCCTGTTAAAACAGGAAACACTTACACCAGGAAAATTAATATACTGTCTTTCTTTCTGTGTGTACTGATAAGTCACATAGCGGGAACATTTGAAGATTTTCATCATCTGGCAAAAAAATTTGTTTGAGTATGTATTTCAGTTTTAGAGACATTAATTTTCTTATTGTAAAAATACAACTACATGGTTCTTACATGAGAACTGTAGTATCAATGTGACAACTGTCTGCTCCTTCAAGGGAAAAATGAAATCCATTACCACACACTGTCAAAGCTTCACAGAATAAAAGTTAGTCCCATGACCAAGACATCTGTCTGTCCATGGAAGCAAGATGCCTGTCACTCGAAGAGTGCTTCAATCCATATGGCTATTAGGTTAACATGCTTCAATTTCAAGCGGGTTTTTGCCCAGGACTATACTAAAGGTAACATTAAGTTGTTCTAAAATGAATTCTGTGATGAGTAAGATTGATCCTTTTGACTGAAAAGTTTGAAACTGTAATTTAGTTACATATTGTCTAAGTATCCTAACTTGTAGAGTTTTACGTAAGACAAAGAATTTATCAAGCTTTCCATATAGTTTATATGAGACACTGTTTCAAAGTCAGAATATCTAGACAAGATTCGTATGTCTCATTTTTAGAAGATTTTTTTTCTGGTTTCAGTAAATACAGAGAAATCTGGCAGAGTCATTTTTTTCATGAAGATCATCCAGAACTGAAGGTTTCTGCTAGCATTAAATAAACTCTGTAGCATCTGACTGAATTCAGATGATGTATACAAATGTGTGAGCACGAAGATGCATGAAAAAAGGTARTTTACAACCCAGCTACTGGAGATCCTGGACAGAGGACACATTAACAATATCTCATGTACACTGTGGATCTGAGGTGCAACTTTAGCCATGTCCCAGTTTCACTACAGCTGATCACATGCCCAAGCTTTCCAAGACACTCAAGGACTGTGCTTACTCAGCTGATGGGTATAATGTGGATGTCACCATCAAGCCAAAGCTGATAGGGGCATCTGCATTCTATTCTATTCTATTTGCTGCATTGTTTACTGTATATTCTTCGACAATCTGTGAAAACAGATCCAAGGGACCCAGTATTGTACAATATCTGTTCTGCTGTGATAATGTTCGGCATTACAGATGATAACCATAGTTGTTCGAAGTCTTCCTAAAGGTTTTGTAACTTTGATTATTCCAAATATTAGCTTGTGTCTTCACAAAATTACAATTGCTTTAGTTCTGCAGTGGGAACAAACTGAAGAAAGGGGAAAGAAATGTTTGAAACAAAGGGGTGACAGAGTTTGAAACAAAATGAAGCTAAGTGGCTTGAAGTATTGATTGGCATATAGAAATGGTATTGCTGCTTGCTGTTGCTCAGTCTTAGCAGCAGAACTGAACTAAAAGGAAATTCAAACAATCACAATTACATCCCTTATGCTACCTAAGTAAGAAAATCATAAGGAGGTGGATTGTGCTAGGGAGGAAGGAAAAAGGTTTGTCTATTTGGAGAGAAAGGTAGTTTGAAGACAGGACAGAATAATACAAGGTGCATAATGAATTAGCTTTTATGAAGATGAGCAGTTCTGATATTCTGTCTCAACTGGCAATGTACAGAAAGAAGAAGTATTTGGARAGCCAAAGCACAGAAGCATATTTGATGGGAAGTATTATGTACAAAGATTCAAACAAGAAAATGTGGAGTTGGTTATAAATGAAAGCTGGGTTTAGTACTGACAGGGTAAGCCAAAAATTAAGATGGAGATATTGCATGTAATTGAAAATGAGTTAGCGTGATGCTCTTTCATTCCTAATATAGAATTCTTTCTCAAAACTTTTAAATATGGTTTCATTTTTGCTAATGAGCAAGTTAACTGTTCATACATGGAACCATGTACCTGCTTGAAACAGAATACTCTCTGCAACTGAATGACTAGTCACTTCCTATTAAGGTATTTTTGAAGCTGACTCTTATCAATTAAGAATATACATCAATTAAGAGCCAAGAATCTTACCACTTAGCTCTTAGAAATATTGCAAGTATTGGCACTCAGGATAGCRTGAACTGCTAATGCCTTTGGGTACTCTGAAAGGTATTAATGAAAGGTACTCTGAAAGGCTCCAAAATTCCAGAATTTTGTGTTTAATGTGTTTAAAATAAGGAATTTCATCAGTGGCAGAAGGTTATTTAACAAAATTTTTCCATAGAGTGCATATTGATCACTGAAATATAGTTCCTTTATCAGAGTAATATTAATTTTGAAATTAAAATTGAGTAAAATTATTTTTCAGAGAGTGAAAATCACATTACTGCTTTGCACAGAGGAAATTAAGAGTATGTATGGATGGACTTTGTCATTAACTCTAATTATAAAACCTGTTGAGGTTAATATATACTGACTCTCTAATACAAGGTCAGAAGGCTAAGAAATCAGTGTTTGCAGTTTTCCTTCTTTTTACAATGCCCTGTGAAAATGCAGTAAAAATTGAAGCCAATTTTTAATTAATCTAGCAGTGTACATTTTGCCTGGATCACATAATTTCTTAGAGATATCTTTCGATTATCTTGATATTTTTTATTTTTTTTTTTATGGAAGGCAGGAACACAGTAAATRGCATTTGTGACACCAAAATATATGCCAGAATTGTGATGAATCATATTTTTAATATTTTTAATACATTATTTTCAGTTCTCAATGTCATGAATGTCCCCTGAAGCTGGTGGAACTTCAGTATGTTCATCACTTTCAGCAGCTTTGTGTTAGATTTGCCATCTTTGGGGATCTTTACTTCATATATTTTTGCAGTTTTATCTGTTTTTTCTTTTTGGACACCTTTATTCACTGAATATTTCAGGATTTCCATTTGACATTCTCAGAGCTCTTCTAGTGGATTTACTAATTTTGAATCTGTATGCTTGATGCAGAGCTTCAACCTTTAGATAATTAGCAGTGATTTTCTATACGTGATGCTAATCCTAACCACTAGTCTCTGTGGACATATTAAATTGGAGAGACAAGTTCTCAAAACAGCAGTTAGAGTGTAGTAGTGTATAACTGTTGCTATACCTGGATTTTTCTACAAGATTAACAGCATGAGCAAAGACTTTATTTGTTTTGCTTGCACTTGCATACACATACCAAATGTTACACAGTATGTGTCTTTCTCTAAAATAAAGTAGCCTGTCAAAGCAAAGATGAGTTATTTTAAATAGTGCTGCTACGAACAATTCAGTTGAACTTTGTATTCAATTATTATCAGCTTGATGATTGACAGTGTGCCAGAGGACAGGTGTGCTCATTCATAACTCATTTTCATGACCTTACTGCCTGCTCTCATTTTTCTTCCTGTCACTAGCTTCCCCAAAAATCTCATTTTATTTCCCCTTTTTGATTTTTTTTYCCCTATATTAAGACATTAGCCATTGGGATTTTTTTTCTAATTTGTTTTTTTCAGATTATTAATAATGTAGTACAAAAAAGGAACAGACCCTCCCATCTYTGACTATCTGATTCCACCTTCAAGCAGGAATGATCAGACCATTTAGAATTCTATTTTGGTGCAACCAGTTGATCTTTTGTATTGTCCATCATATCAAATACTGAAAATTTCAAGACAATAGATAATGCTGTCAGAGTTCTGCTGCCACTGAATCAGACAGAAAATAGTCTTTTTCCTGACTTATCTGTGGCAGTTATCCAAAACAAAACCTAAGGAAGTATACACAAMTCAAGTAATAAGTAGACAATGCCATTCTACTGGAAGCAAAAAAGAAAAGAAAACAAAAAGGTTAGCATTCAAACCTTGAGTGACTGCAGCACAAATAAATTGATATGTATTTTGTCTCATACAAATCAGTTTATTAATTTGAAGTCTTACGTGGTTTGGTCTARGTGTTTGATGTCATGTAGAGGTTTTTTCCCTTGAACACAATATAAGGCCCAAATCTATAGAGCTCAGGGACCATTTCCAAACAATCTAAGCAATGTTCTTTTAGGAAGTTAAGTTTTAAGAGAAAATCTGTGAGAAATGGAGAAAGAAAGAAACTGTCAAGTGCTTTTGAAAATAACTTTAGGTGAAGACAACATGGTAATTCAGTTTTTTTTTTCTCTGAAGAGATTCCTTTATAAAGCATCAGTCTTCAGTCTCACTGCATCTTAGTGTGTATTTCTCCAAGCTACGTATAAAGGACTTACTCCAAGGAACCAAGATCATTAAAGATGCTGTGTGTTGCCATGCTGAGGTAACAAAAACCCAAACCTATTAGGAAGGCTGTCGRCACTTTCTGAAAGTAGGGCACTCACAAGCAGCAAAGTAGATAGATATTATCAAAAAATATAGGAAAAGATGTTCACTGATCTGTTATTTGCAGAGTTACAGCTAAACAGAAAAGAATGGTTAAAATATGAGAGGGAAAAAAAGCTGTAATTTTTCTTCCTTCAGACTTCTTTTACCTCAGTAAGAGCAGAATAGYGAGTCAAGGTAGGAAGAAAGGACAGTGTGAACCTCATCATAGATCCTACTTTACGCCAGGTAGTAATCATCACAGGTTTTCAGGAGACTAGTCTATCAAGGAAAGCAAAACTTCATTTAAAACATTTCTTAGTTAATTAGTTAATGAAATGTTCTTGATTCTGAATCAAGAGAAGATACAATCTAAAAAAACAGACTGACATTCTGAAATACTCTTAAAAGCAGCAGTCAGAGTAAAAATGCACCAAAAAGCAGAGAATGAGTAATGACAGTTAAATTTACATTGTGTTAGTTCTATAATGTGTTTTTGTGATCTGTATATTATTCTGTTTAAAAAAAGTTAGTGTTTTGCGGGGAAGAAATCTGTACATAGACTTCAGTTTCTGTCAAAGGTATAAATGTTAGAAAGATGTTAGGAAATTTTTAATTCTATAAATCCTGAAAGTCTCCTTATAGTAGTAATAATAAATAGTTCTTTTTTTTTTTTTTTTTGAGGAATGGCTTGAAAATATTCTAACTCTCATTAAAATATTCTATCCCTGATTAAAAAGCCCTCAGAGATATTGGTTTGAGTAGACTAGAAATATTTAGAAAATCTTTTTATTGCCTCCATCCATTTGGTAAACCCTGTTTCATTTCCTGTTACTTTCCTGAAGTAAATACCAGATGCCTATGAACCAGGGAAAAATTTTGAACCCTTCTCATCCCAGAACATGAATAGAAGAGAGGTTTAGATAAAGAACAAACACTGAGACTCATTGCTATTAGACTGCCAAAGTAACAAGGCTGATTTCTCAAAGCAGAACTTTTATACTGCATCTGAAATACTTAGTGCATTCCTCTGAAGATGAGTGTATCATAAAAAGTTTCTTTGCAATATCTTGTAATAGAGTATGRCATACTGCTCTTGCATGCATTAGATTCAGTTCCTAACAGTGTTCTGACTGTGTTAGGAACGTAGCCTTAAGAGTAATGATGATTCTGTGTTGCATAGCAAAAACTTGGGTAAAAAATTTAAGTAATAGTAAAAGACAGAAAGATAACCTTTCCTTTCCTTCATTCTTACTTTCCCCAGGCGAGTTCATGAGTCTATTGAGTCAAATAAGACACTTTCTCACCTGAMGCTCTTAGAAGAGAGGTTATAAATACTTTAGATAGTTCCTCAGATGAAGACAAGCATGAAGAACATCCTGAATTGCGATGTAATGAAATCATTAAGAAACAATTCCCCTCAGACTATCAGAAGGAAGGTAAAAAATCCTCTGAATATGAATAGGGATTTACCAATAGGCATGTGAATGTGTAGATCCAAACATTCTACAGTTTTCATAGTTATAATTCTCTCGTCCTCAGAACCGATATCACTCAGTAGGACAGTGAAAGAATAGGAACCACTGCTAAAAGTTAATGAAAAAAATGCATCTGTTACTCTTAAATTTGTCCTAATGATGGCTTGCCACCTCAGCTTGACCTTCCACTGCTTTTGTCCCATAGAGGGCAGTGTCATGCAATTAATAACTTTTCAGAATTGCAACTAAAACCAGCAGAAAACTGAATTGGCATGAAGTGCAAAGCTAATGTTATGTGGGTAAGAATGAATGTGTGGCTTTGGTATAGAAGTGCTGTAAAAAAGAGGAAAGGAGACACTGGGCTTAAGGACAAAGAAGGATAGCAAAGAAGGAAATGTGGAGCCTGCAGTAGGATGCAAAGAGTCCACAAGAGGTGAGAAACCAAAAATGYGGATATGTGTGGCAGCCAGGATAGTCACTTTTTTGCAATCAATGCGCATGCACAAGCAGGATTGATACTACTAGCCGAAGCAACAGATCTTAACACCTAATGGAACATTAGGTTCCAAAGGCTGGGGATTTTGGCATCACTCCAGATTGAATAGCAATGTAGTCACTCAGTATGTGTAATGTGTTGGTAGAAATAGCTTCAGTAAAAGAAAACAGCAGATCCGTGGCCTCTAGCCTTCTCTACACTGAGACAGATTTCTTCCAGTTGTCATACATCTCTATTTTATTAATACATGTATATAGGATTGAAAAGATCATAGAATGCCTGGATGCAGACTGATTTTCTGCCTTGGATTTTTTTTTTTTTTTTTTTTTTTTTTTTTTTGAGCAAACACATTCCAATGATATCAAAGAAATGCCAAAGCACCAGACAGATTAAATGACAGGAGAATGCAGAAAACAAAACAATAATTCATGGAATGGCATATGCAAAGTTGACAAAGTTCAAACTATGATCTTTTCATGCCAAGTATGTATCCAGAAAAAGATATAGCGAAACAAGCTCCAGTGCCTGGGTCTGGGGTCAAACCTCCTGTCCGTCTGCCTTTCTCAGCTGCCTCTTGGTTGTTTCAAGCACACGATGTGCAGAGCTTGCATTTTGTACTCCAGTTTTGAAAAGACTTTGTGCTACTATGCAGAAGATGAGGTTTCTTTTCCTTTCCTTAGGTACAGCTGTAGTCAAGCAAATAAAAATGAGTCTTTCATGCTTCTTAAAGGGGTGTTGTCTTATAGGAATTTGTATTGTTGAACCCAGCCAGAGAAAGAAGAAGCTTTTACTTGTATATTTTGTTTATGTACTCATATTTAACATTTTGTCAAATGTAAAGACACTCTCACTTCCTTTGTAAATATTCTTTGACCATTTTCTTYTCAGCAAAAGCTTTTTTTCATATTTCAGTATTTCACTGTTAAAAAATGACCTAGAGTTCTTGTAACTGCATAAAGACTTTTTGCTTTATGGTTAGGATGCCAAGTACAAATTGATTGCTAACATGTCTTACATGTATTTTATGAGGAAATGTGATCAGTATTACCTGTTATTAGCAACACCCTTTACTCAGAAATCAACATGACAAATGCAACCTGTCAAAACAGAATATAATGTGGTAAAATATTGTAGGAAATCAATCAAAATCTGCCTGGGAGCAGAACTGAGGCCCATTTTATGGTTAACTGCACTACATTTAACATCTGCTAGAATTTATATAAATATTCATCTCTATATATTGTAAGAAGCTCCATTGACTTCCATCATCCAAACTTAAACATGCATAATTTTTTATAGAACTGGGACTTAATGTAGCAATGCCTGCAAGTTTTGAATGTTTCTTTTTTGCTTAGATGGATCYGTTGAAATTAATTCCCTTAACATTTAGTATTAATAATATCTACTTCATTTTATGTCTCTTAAATTCTCCAAGAAATATACATCACTGAAACAGCTTTTACAAAATTAATCTGTAATTACTTATAAATAGTGTTTGGGAAAGTTTCCCATTCCAAAGAGTTCTGAAGGGCAGACAGAAGACAGTCCAGAAAAAACAGATGGATTAAATGTTAATAAGTGCTACTTTTGTAAGTTTTGGGTTGTATTCCATGGTGGAGACCACAGAGCTAAATGTGACTCCTCCTACTCATCCATTTTACTTGTGTCATAGATAGAGGAAAGGTTTTTTTTTCTAGTCTAAACAAATTATCCTACTAATATATGATCTTGTTTTGGAGGTTATTCAAAAAGATGAGAATCAATGGAAYGGATATTTTGGAGGTAATGAAGTAATTAAATGACTACATATTTTATGAAGAGGAATAATATRTGAATAAAACTAAGTTAGATTTGTCAGAAAGTTTTCCACCTTTAAAGTTTGCTTTCATTATTAAAATTTTCCAGTATTTCAGCACTGTGAATCCTAAGGTCTTCTACAAAACGTAGAAATTTTCGTTTATAACTATTTTCAGGGAGAAACTTAAATGTAATTTTTAGAGAGGGTTTCACACTCATTCTAAAACCAGTTCCCCACAATTGTATTGGTTATAGGTCTGAAAGGAGTTTG
>NW_020455455.1:4306453-4338953 GCF_003342845.1 Nothoprocta perdicaria
CAAAGTTATATTGTTTTCCTTTTAACAGAATGTGTCATAGGCTTTAAGTCAGTGTGACATAACTAAAGCAGCAATTCCTAAACTTGCCTCTGTAGATGCTTGTGTGCTCACTCATCATGACTTACATTGAACTGCTCCCTGTGCTGCAATATTATTATAGTACTAAGAATAATATCTAAGGTGTGCACAGATTTGTTCAGTTGAGTATCAGTGGATTTTGCTGATGGGGACCATTTCCTGTTTTTGTTTTTGTATTTTTTTTAATTATTCCTCTTCAGCAAGTTAACGTAAAGCTGCAGTTCTTTTTAACTAGCACCTCTACAATGATATTCCCTTATTAGGTACATCTCATTATTTCCACATTATAAGAAGTGAGAACCGCCTCTAGAAGATATTAACAATTGTGCAAATTCCACAATTTAGATACAGTGAATATGATGTTTTTGTTTATACTCGTCTGCATCTGCTTACATGGCATTGAGTATCAAAAAACTCCAGCTTCATTCTCTATTTCTCTCATCATAAATATGCATAAGACARTATTATTAACATAAACCTATTTAACAGGTTCACCCTGTAAAAATAAACATAATTCTTTTATTTCCCTGGATATTTTTACTTTTATCTCTATTTTTTCTTAGATCTTGTGTGTTCATATACTGCCTACTTAGAACATTTGTTACACATTGTACGTAGTTGTTTGCTGTATCATGTGGTGCTTTTATTAAGCCCATTTGGAGTATTGATGAGTTTTGATAAGTAAAGACTAGCCTAGAAATACTTTTTGTTTACGCTTTGGATGATTAGTCACACAGTCATAAAAAAAAAAAAAATAGAATATCTACCCAACTTCTGCAAATATTCATTGACAGTGTCATCGTATGTATGGATCAAGTATTCTCAGCAATTGAAATTAGTGCATTTGCATTCTAATACTCCTATTAAAAAAAAAGTRTGTTTACTGCGGTATACCACTTAGGTTGTATGACTGAAATGTTAAGGAACAGGTTTTAAATATATTAGCCCTTTTGAAAGTCAGAAAACTACTATTTCCGTTCAAATAAATGTCACTGAATACATGAGTATTTCATTATTTATTAGATTTTTTCCCTCTTATATTATCCATTGTTGCAACTTTTAGGTTTATATAAAATTATGTATCGCTCTACCAGACCAAATTGTTTTCAAGTTCTATCATAAATGTAGTAATTTCTTTCTGAGACCCAATCAATTATTGAAGTTTATGYAATTTGTGTAGTAGTTACCTCATTGTGCATTTTTTTCTATTCTTCTAGCAAATCATTGTTCTCTATTTCTTATCAACACTGAAGAGGTACCTTCCAGAATCTTCCCAGTCTTGCACAAGACTGATATTTCTTAATCTGTCTATCTGTCTATCTATCTATCTGTCTGTATATCTAACAGTATTTTATTTATGCTTCAGACTAATGATGGAATTGTGAAAATATGGAGTGATCCAGGAAATCATGGTGATGAATGGAAGAAAGCTGAGTTACATCTGGGGAAGAGGAGGAATTTTGAAGTTGTTTTTGAAGGCATTCGTACCAGAGACATGGGCGGAGGAGCAGCAATAGATGACATAGAGTTCAAGAACTGCACCACAAGTAAGTTTAACAGGGAAGTTTCTAGAAGGACACTAAAAAGAGGTGGAGGATGTTCTTGATTGCTTTAAAATATGTCATGGTTTTATAGAAATTACTATAATGCCACTATCCAAAAATCATTTACAAATATATCTTGGAACTTTAATACTAATTTTTGTTTATACAGAAGTCTTGTACAAATGAAAATGTCTCATGCTAAAGCATTAATGGTAAATCCAAGAATTCTGAGGGGTTTTTGTATAAGAGCTTTCTTTTCAGAAAGCTGCTTAAATTGTTGCTAAATTATTCTAAGAGTTTCTGTTGTTGCATATAACAGTTCTTATATATTATGTCATATTAAATTAAAAAAGACCTTTAGCTTCCTGTTTTGTCATTTCAGAAAATGGCATTTTTATTGCAATAGAAAAGAATTGAAACCACAGACAAACCACTATCATGGTATTCCTTCCCAAATCACTTTCAAAGGTTAGGGTTAGCAATGTAAAGAAAACTTCTCTCTCTTATGTATGTATTCTCTCTATCTAATTTATGTATTTCTGAACATGGAACAAGGTAAGAACTGAGTTTTCCTAGAATTAGAAGTCTCTTAGATTGTGGCTTCCATTAAAGAACCGTGTAGTCTCCAGCCTCAATAGGAAACAGTGTGAGTTGTAAAATAAGTGAATTTGTTCAGTGAGACGATCACTGAATCCATCCCCCACAGTTAAAGTTTGGGTGGGTTGTTTATGCTAACTTTCATTTTCTGCTGAGGTGTCCATTAGTCCATTGGAATATGGAAACTGTACTTCTGGAAAGCATTTTTTAAAGTTCTGAAAAAAATGGAGTTTGTCCCTTCATATACATTATTCTGGGGTGTAAAGCAAGGCGTGAAGGGTAGATAYAACTGGAAGAACTGATTCAAAAATGCATTTTTGTTCTGAACTGAAAGTGCAATSTAGATACACACTTGAAAGTTTTTTGGCATCCAAATGTTTCTGACTCCGTTGTAGTTTTTGTAATGAATGCTGGAATGTCCTCATTGTTAGGAATGTGATCGCTCTCCAGCAGACAAAAATAGAGTCAATGAATAGAATCAATAGAAAATGAGTTAAGAGTCAATGGTGGGAGGGAGGTGAAGATGACATTCCCCTATGGTTTTTGGACAGCAAAGGGGATGCTCTTTTGTAAATTATGCCAAATAGTGGATTGGATACATTCATTCATAAAGTTGGATCTAGTTAAACCATATTCCTGGGATTTTGGCCCATTTTGAGGCTAAAAAAATTTAGGCTTTTCATTTCATGGCCACGTTCATGAAGAAATTGAGTTAGCAAAAATAGCAGTATGCTTTTTAAAGGAAAAGAAAACTTATTGTGTATTTCTAAAGATGGTATCAATGTATTTTCATATAATATCAAATACTTAYATGTTTAGTCTTGATTCCATACATTTTATAATCTGAAATCTTAGTGGAAATACTCCACAGAGTTCTCATTTAGAGGGAGGAAATTCTTTCAATGTGGAATGGAAAAATATCTTATGAAAGACCTTAAAGCTCTCAAAATGTTAAGACTGCTGAAATTTACATTGGTTTTAGTGTATGACCCTACAGACCTTTTTATGACCAATCTTGCATTAAAATATTGTTACATGTGAGGCAGTTCAAAAAGCAACTCTAGATTATTTTACAGCAACTATTTGTTTTCTGACACTGTGTCAGTAAGAAACTATGTTGGGAAAGCAGTAACACCTTGTGTTATGGTAATATTTACATATATTAGAGATTTGTCAAAATATTCTTATGCACCTTGCAGAAAATTAGTGTTTATGAAGGTGGATGATTCAAGGCAGCCTTTCTCACAGAAATTTAAACTTCATAGCTGAAGTTTGAAGTGAAAAAGACASAGGCTACATTATAAATGTATTTTTTAAGGATTGGAATAGAAAAGTTAGAAACCCAGGATGCTAATCCTTCACAGAATTGTCATATCCATGGTAGATATTTTTGAAATGTAATGCAGTAAATTCTTTAGGAGATAAAGAAGTGTTCAATTACAGCAGCTCCAGCAGAGTGTGCGAGGCCAGCAATGTTTTCCTGAAACTTTAGGTGCATATTCCCTGTTAGAATGGATTTTTTGACCGAATTTATGGATTCACTGATTTGTTCTTAAAGCTCATACATTTGTTCTCAGTAAGATTAGATCTCCATCATATTTTTTTTAACTGTACATATGTGCATGTATATAAATAATTCCTGTAAATAAAAATACACCATTTTTCCACATCAACATTGTAATTAGGGTAAAAACCAGAGTCAAGGAGAAATCATTGCATTCTTTAATATCTTTTACATCAGACCTGAGTATCATTTTTTCTTTTCTACTCCACTAGTTGAGATCTGGTTGTTTAATTTTCTTAAGACTTTTGCTAAGCTGACCTTCCTCTTGGCATGCTGACATGCAAGAGCCTGATTTGACCTTTTTATTCTTGTTGTTATTGATTCTTTGCAGATAAACAATGGAATGGACAAAGAAAATACATTTTGCTAGATTCGCAAAAGTAACATTTCCCCTTTGACTCAAGCCTGGGGCATTGAGGATAGAAGAAAACATGTCATGTATAAATTGGGTTTTTTTTCTTGTTTTCTTTTTTTTTTTCTCCTTCAGCACAGGATACATGTTTTTATTGTGTCTGTTTTAACAAAGCTAAAAGACAGCAAACACAATCTTACTGTTGCAAACCCCAAGGAAAAAGGAATCAGGGGTTTCTTCTCAACAAAATGGCTTGATTTACAACACTTATTCAAGTACCATGTTTGTTGTTGCAGAACTGTTGAGCTAGACATATGGGTAGGATCCCATAGGGAAACAGGAGCCACATCTGTATTTTTCACTGAGATTGGCTAGGTTAAACTAAAATATCGTATAACAATATAGTTATTCTAGCCACAGTAATTACATAAGCAGAGGGATTGACCATGCATGGAAAACACTAAAATATAATTGAAAATAATTCAAACTTGAATAACAAATATGCRGTGAAGAGAGGAATGGAAATGAGAAAGCTTTGAAGTTCATGAGAAAAAATGGGTGCATACCACTTTGCAGTGCACAGACATAGTTAATGGGGAAGATCTTTAGAACAGTTCTGGATGTGGAGGTGCTTTGGAAAGCTTCCTCTGTATCCACGCTCCTTTCAGAAGCTGCTCAGCAGTATTCCTGGATCTTGCTTTATAGTCTACATGACAAAATAATTGTATATTTGCAAAAATAATACACCTGRGGGAAGAGAGAGAACTACCTTTAGCAATATGGTAAAACTCAATGGTTATAGCAGAGGTTAGTAAATCTGAAGTCTTACTAYACATGTGTTTCTCTTCAGCTTGCATTCATACAGTATGTAATAAAAATCAGCTGTGTATGCCACAAGCTAATCAACATGGAGAAAGATGCGTGTTGCAGTTTTTCTGTACAYGCTTTTTTGCATGTGATTTACATTACTGTGATTTATATTGGTCATGTTATACAAGTACATTGAACAGACAAAAGAGTTTTCTCCTTTAACATTTAATCAGTTAAAGGCTTTTATGTCAGGAAAGTATTACAGATGACTTTAGTTCCTGTGATCAGAGCTTCTGGGGCGCTATCCTGCAAGGTTTATTAGAATCATAGAATCATAGAATCATAGAATCATAGAATCATAGAATGCCCAAGGTTGGAAGGGACCTCAGAGGTCATCTAGTCCAACCCCCTGCTCACGCAGGGTCACCTAGAGCACATGGCACAGGGCTGCATCCAAGCGGGTTTTAAAGATCTCCAAAGAAGGAGACTCCACAACCTCTCYGGGCAGCCTGTTCCAGGGCTCTGTCACCCTCACTGTCAAAAAGTGTTTTCTCAAGTTCCTATGGAACTTTTGGTGCCTCAGCTTGTGGCCGTTTCCTATTGCTGGCCACCACTGAAAAGAGGCCACCCCCCTCCTCCTCACTGCCTCCCTTGAGGTATTTATASACRCTGATCAGGTCCCCCCTCAGCCTCCTCTTCTCCAGGCTGAACAGRCCCAGCTCTCTCAGCCTTTGCTCATAGGGCAGATGTTCCAGGCCTCTGATCATCCTSGTAGCCCTGCGCTGGACTCTCTCCAGCAGCTCCWCATCCYTAATAAWAATATTTYCCTTAATTCTCATTGATTTCTGTAATGAAGGCCAAGAAATACCTGTGGATTGCCAAAAATGTGAGAAACCTTTAAAACAGTGTCAGGGAGAGAAACAAAGAAGGTGTAACAGAGGGTCTTATCAATTCATTCTACAAGGTAAAGTTTTGTTTTTGGAGCAAAAATAATTTTAAGTCCAAAACTGATATGTTTTATGTTGTAGTTTTTATTGAATACTCTGAAAAATAATAGTGAGCTCATGTTACAGTCAGAGATCCTACTTAATATTAAAAGATGTTTGACACATTCCAAAATTCCTTACCTCCTTTTTCTCTAATTCTCTAATTTTTTTTTTTTTGAACTAAAGATTTCTTACATAGTTGATTATTTAGTTGACTTGTATATTTTTTTCATACTCTTAGTCTGGCAGTTCAGTTTTGAAAAAGACAAAGAAGAGAGAACCACAAAGACCACCTTCAGTGGTCTTTCTTTGTGATTTTTCTGTTTGGGATCAAGCTTTATTTGGTTGTTTAAGGGAAATGGGACACACATTTAGTCATACCTGAAGTGATATTGAAAATATATTCATTTTACAAAAAAGATAGTAACAAAATAAAATAATATAAAAAATRGCCACAGTATTTCTAGTAAAGGGAAAGTGTTTTAGCTGGCATAGTTGAGCTGGAAATAAATTTTCTTAAAAATATGATAAAGCTTACTTAGCCTAGTGGTAATCTTTTTCATTCCCTCTATTATATTTGTATTCCTCCTTATCCACTACTTATAGTGGAGGCCATAGGTGAAGGTACTGCAAATCTTTGAACAGCTTTGCTTACATGCTCCCATAAACAAAAAGCTTTGAAAGTCTCAGTGGAGAAATCTCCTCTCATTAGAATTCTGCCCAGGCTTTACAGATCAGAGAGAAAACAACTAAAACTTCCTGGTGTTTGGGTGTTTTGTCCATCTTTTGTGTTTTTAAAATAAGCTGCCACTTGCTTTGAATTCTCAGCAAATTGTCTATATCAGGCAAAGTTTTATGTTTATGAGACTATATTTACTTTTGCTCAGAAACTTCAGAAAAGTTAAAACTTTTATAACAGAAATATTCAACACAAACATGGTCATGAATTGGGAAGTGAGAAAATTTAGGAAGAGAAAGCTGCTGGAACTWATTTAGTCACGTAAAGTATATATATTTGTATTCAGTCATAATGTGTGTCCAGCTATCTGGTTTGTGATCATTTTCTTTTTTTTTTCCTCCCTTCAGAACATTTTAATTTTTGTGATGTTTTTTATCTGTTTTTATAAATATGTCAATGTCAAGATATTGTGATATGGATCACTAGAGTTGCATTATTTGGCTAAACTTCAATATAAGCCTGAAATTGAAAGTAAAAATTCTTATTTGCTACCTTAATGTTTGTATTTTGCCTTTAGAATTGCAATTATCTTTGAGTTCATGGTGGGGTATCAATTTATAAAAATTCAGCCAGTGGTTGAGATCCATTGAATCTTCATTTTAGTGGAAAACTCAATTAGAAAAAAAAAATAGTAATTTTTGGTAGCTTCAACTTAATGTGTGTTTCCTTAACATGCATGTTAATATGGATGTGTTTAGTCTTTTTGAAGGAAAATCTTGCAGAATTCTGATCTCATTTTTGAGACTAATGTCTCACCAGATTTAAAAGGCAAAATAAACAGTTTCCTACATCAGTAAGCAGTAAGCATATTGTAAGCATGAGCTCCTTATCTTGCTGATGTATTCTAGACTGAGAGAGTTTTAATGGTCTATAAGAAGTAAAATAGAAAAAGATAGTCAACAATGGAGGTGAGCAAATAAAAAGTGCAAACTTTTTATTTTATGTTTTTATGAAGCACAATTTTGCACAAACCATAAACTGTGAACTTCAGGGTACCGACTATAGRTGAGTTCCAATTCCAGTGAAGCTTTTCTAGGAAAATGTAATTAATTTCAGCCTGATKGGTTCTTTCCATGATTTTAGGGAATTAAAGGGATATCACAAGAATCTTTTCATCTTGCAGGAAGTTGTCTTTACGGAGTCAGAGATAGAGTCACTGCTCCTGCTTTATCCTCTAATAGCAAATTTAAAGGAAAGACTTCTATTTTCATGAATTCTTTCATATCTAATCTTCTCTAGGTAACTGAGACTAAGTGTCTGGGTTACTACTGGTGTGCTTATCAGCTTCTTGAAATGAATCTTGTCCTGCTGATAAATTCTGGGAGTACTATACAGGCTAGTCCTCTGTAGATAACTTTTAGATTGGAGGTGGGTAAAGGTAAATGCATAGCTTGTGATGGATCTGGAGTTTTTACATGGTATTTATATGGTATTTATATGGTATATGGTATTTATATGGTATTTTTATGGTATTTATATAGTATATTGTTTTCCATCTGTCTTTCATGCTTGTTTTTTACACATGTATGAAGATATGCATATATTCTTACCAGTGAAAAGCTTATCTTGGTTGCCACCTTGAGAATCAGATTGTACAGAGCTAACCGTGTAGAAATGAAACTTTATGTAAATGCAAGTACTTAAGGCAACATTATTAACATGATTTTCCTCCAGGGTTTAGTGACCCCCAAGCTAAGCCAGTTCTACTGGCCTCTTAAAACCTATTTGGAAGATTATATGGCTTTTTTGTTTTATCAAGCAAAATTTCATTTAATTGAAAAGTGATATCCTGTTTATGTGTTTTTTCCATTTTCAAGTACTGTCTGCCATTTGGCTTCAGAATTTGCATCACAGGCAACCCATGCAGTAGTCACTATTTCATCTAAAATATGCCCTGGGTTAGTTTCTTGTGGTGTCTTGGTTTTCAGGATATGCTGCAGTTCCAAAGGGAAGCCAAATAAATGGGTACAATAAACCATGACCATTTTGATCTGACATAATAAGTGCTTTAATAGTTTATTGTATGAGAACCTCAGGGTTCACTGTAGGGGGGAAAAAAAAAAAAGAAGGTTTAAAAGCTTATGTACTGTGGCCAGTCTGCTTTGATCTACAAGAAAAATCAACATTTTTATTGTTCAATTGATTCTTGTTAATTAATTTATTTACATGCTGGACTAATATTTAGCATTTATTGTAAGACCTTGTGGTCTTTTTCTGTTTGTTTTTTGTAAAATTGTAAAACAGTCTAGACTGAACAAGACCAGTTGGTCCAAACCCTGCTGAAGGAAGAATAAGCTTCAAAAACTAGATCAGGTTGCTTAAAGTACAGCTGAGTTACGGATGTCTCCGATGATGGAGACAAGAGCAACCAGAATACGGATTTCTGAGATTTTCCATGTCAGGGGTAGAACACATAGCAAGTTCCAGACCCTATTCACAGCAAAATTGTTGATAGTGGTCATAAATATAATTTAATCATTATATCAAATGATTTGAGAAACACATGGAGGAAAGGTTAAATGAATGGTCTATGTAGAGTTCAGATAAAAAAGAATAACAAGATAGATATTCATTTGAGTTTTATTTATTTCAGTGCTCAGAAAAGTACGTATTTATAAGCTGAAAGTTCAGCTGAGTTGTTGCAGTAACCAGCTTTATCAACAAATTTTCTTTGAGTTATCCATTCTAAAAGTATTTGAATTGCATCTTAACACTGTTAGTATTACCTAGAGTACAGCTTTAAACTAAAACAGAATTTTAGTATTCCTATCCTATTTTTACTCCAGTTGGAATATAAGACTACAGTCGGTAAAGTTCATTATCTCTACTTGAATAAATTAATGCACTCACATCAGTAACACCTCCCACTGAAAGTATTGGTCTCTGCAGAGGTAAATATCAAGGTGTACTGTTACTTTCTGCACAGATAATGTTTAATGATATGTTCCATTTTGGTCATGTTTGAAGGAAGCATGAAACATACTAGAATGAACAGTCAAAATGCAGTCCCCTAACTGTCTCAATGCACTGCCCAGAGCTCTAGACTGAAAAGCAACTTAGGTTGCTGGGGTATGCATTTAATTTATTTTTAATTTAATTAATAAATATTGCATTTAAAACCATCAAAACTGCTTCAACTAGTGGTAATCTGAATTACTCACCCAGTGCTCTGAACAGCTCCAAATGAGTTATCTTTTTTTTTTTTTTTACAGCCTGAAAGTTCAGAGGTGTTTGGATATCCCTGCTCCATATGTAGACTACAAAATAACTTTCATTTCCAGCCACTGTTTCTAGTCACTTTCAGAGGTGATCAAAAATTGTTGCTGTAAAAGAGATTCCCATCTTAAATAGCATGAGAGGAATTTCTGGATAGCTCAAACATTCTCTGCAGAAGTTTCTCTGAAACTTTTAAAAAAATGTTCTATATCTTATAAAGGCTTTAGAAGTTTATAACACAAGTATTACAATAATTTCTCATAGTTCAAAATATTCCTATTTTCCACGTGCTATCTTCAATCATCAGAATAAAGCCTTTGGCCAGCCTGCTTTTAAGAGTGCATGGATCCTATTTTATGGGATATGTACAACAAATTAACTACAGGAAAAATCATGTGAATGAAACAGCCTTGCCTCAAAGGTTTATGCAAGACCAATACAGTAGTCAAGGCACATATAATTAATGTATCATTGAARGAGTGGGACCAAATAGCATTTGTTGAAAGCAGTAAATCACTAAAGTGATGTTGTATAATGGCTAAACAAATAATAAAAAAAGAGCATTCTCTTATTAAATCCCAATATTGATTTAAATATCCTGTTACTTTTCAGTTGGAGAGAATCCAAGGGAATGCCCTGCGCTCACTGATTTTGTGTGCTGGAACAAGAATTGCATAGAGTCTCAGTTTGTCTGTGACTATAAACCAGACTGTGAAGACCTGTCAGATGAAGCTGACTGTGGTAAGTATCTCTTTGTGTATTAATATAATCTCCAGTTAAAATGCTAGCTTTAAATTCTGCAGCAGAGTGTAGTTGCGTTCACRCAGCTGCTCAATAAAACATAATTTCATACAGTTTGTCTGATCCCCCAACACAGGAAGTCTGACATTTTCTAATTCTTAGAGACACAAAGTATTTTAGAATGATTTAGCCACAAAGTGAAGCGTACACAAAAAAAAAAAAAAAAGGATTAGAAAAGAAGATTTTTTTAAGGGAGAAAAATCTATGGGTTGCAATATAAATTATAACTTTTAGAAAAAATGTGAAATAATTTACCAATTTGAAAGCATTTTGAGCTGTCAATATTGAATGTAAAAAGCTAAATAAGCAAATTAATGACAGTAGCATTTAGATACAATTCTACTATAAAAAGTGATTGTATAAATAAGGTATGCCTTTCCCTTCAAATTAGCCCTGTCTCTGTGATCTTAGTTGTGTCAGTGCAATATATTCATTGTTTATTGCTCTTGCCAATACTGCAGAATATCAAGAAGGTGTGAGTTGGTTTATTATTTTCTACTATACTATTACAGAACAGTGGGAAAAAATGCAGTTTGTTCATGTCTTTGCAATCCCAGTGAGGACTAAGACAAAATTTGCCTGCAGGAATTCTTTACTAGCACTGTTTGAGATGGAAGTAGACAACTCGGTTTTTAAAATCTTAATCAAGTTAATAGGATATACAATTACATTCAAAATTCAAAAGCAAACGTTGATTTGAAATCAAAAACATTGTGTCCTTGCTGCTTTTCCAATTCTCTTTTTATTTACAGTCAGTTTTCAGACAGACTTTTARAGAAGGAAAGCTAAATAGCTCATATATGTCTCTGTGTTGAATTCTTAATCATGAAGCCACAGGGCCACACTGATACTTTACATATGATCAAAAATTATTTTGATATACAGAAAAAGTAAATGCATCACTAGTTTATCTGTGCAGAACTGGTACTCTGTTGAAATATGCCAATACTGAAATGTGCCAATACTTATTGTTGGCCTATAGCACATTTGTAATCATAAATTAGATCATCTTGCATGAGAACTTTATAGAATATAAACAATTTCTTCAGTCTAAATATGGAGATCTCTTTCAACCTTATCTTTTGAGGGAGATAAGAACTGTTCAATCCTAAAAGAGAACAGAATAGACACAGGAAAARTCCTTCATATTCTCACCTGCCCCCATAACCTTGATTAGGGGCACATCTGTCCACAGTTTCCTCCTTTTCCTTCAGTTCAAGATCTGGAGCTGATTCACATTCTATTATAGTTTTAGATCAGCACAGCTCCAAAATAATCCATGGGCCATTATCCACTCAGGAACATTTCCTCTGAGCAAGATAAAAGAGACTGCATAAAATGAATTGTATCCACATAGGCTGTTGCAACCGTTTTTTTTTTCTTAAACAAACTCACAGAAATTACTTATTGTATGCTTCATTCCATCCAATCTTGCAAAAATTCCATTTTCTTTCAGAAAGTCATTGGAAGTACTGAGGTGAAAAAACACATGTGAAAGCAGTTTCAATTTTCATGAAATGTAGTCAATTATATACCCAAATTTGATTAATAGCAAGCTTCACTGTTGATGAACCATCTAGAGCAGTTCTTGAATTATTGAAATAAAAGCAATTTTTCAGATAAATGGAACAATCTTTTCTCATGGCTTCTAAATAGATTTTGCATCCAAAAATCTGTTTCTATTCTGTTTTCATCCAAAATAAAAAGTAACCTTCAGGTACAGAAATGTCAGGTGACTTCAGCAATTCTGTAAATACTGTTCATAAATATTCATTATTAATTGCATTCTGAATGCACTGTTGCTAGAGCAAATTGTCTGAAGTCAGGCAATATATTATGAAATCTAAATGGAGTTTATCTTATTAGAACTGTATAGGATAACTGCACTTGCTGTTGAGATGCCAGATCCATTCTTAACAGCACCTTCATATGAAGCCTTTTAGTGGTGGAGCTAGGCTTTTTTTAGGGCTATTTTCTTCCATGATTCTCAAAGACCAGTCTACAGACAGCATTAACATACAGATCCTCCTCTAGCATTATGTGTTACATATGTTATTCATTGGCACTTTTCCTAAACAGACACCTTTACTAAGGTGACTTTTTCTTTTACAGAAAAACAAGTCAGCAGGGGTGACTCATTTTTCTGTGCAATTCTTGGTCACTCAAAAAGGTGATATATACATAACCCTCATGAGAGTGATTCAATAAAGTTTATAAAAAATGTTTAAAAGACATTGTTCTGGTATTTTTTTGGCCATTCACCTTGAATAATAACCAAAATTGAAGTGATCTGTATTGTGAAAACTTACATAGGCATATATTTGTAACAATATAGCCAAAGGGGATCCTTTCCATGCAAGAAAGTATTCAAGATATGTTCATTATAGTCTCCTAGATTTGAGAGCTAAGACACTAATTTGCTTCTTGATGTATTTTCAGGTTACTATACAAGTATTCCTGGAAGTTGCAACTTTGAATCACAGGAATGGACCACTGCATGTGGATTAACACAAGACTCTAGTGATGATTTTGACTGGACTATTAAAAACAATGCTGTCACTGTGCAAACAGGTCCTGATGCTGACCATACACCAGGTATTAGAATATATGCTACATCAGCTTTGGGAAAATGAAATATTGATTGACTTACAAAACACCATGAGAATACTCTGTAGATTATTGTGAAGATAAATGGCAAATCTCAATGTGACCAGTTGCGCTTACTGTATATCAACACAAATGATAATGAGTAATTAACACAATGTATGAAGATAATTGGAACATTTAAAGTTCCTACAAGCATTTAAAATATACTCTTTTATATTAACTTTACAATGGAGGATAGATATCCTTCCACCCCCCCCAAAAGAAAAAYGCAGAACTCAATTGAATTTTTTATGTATTGAGTCTTATCATTTATGCCATCTGGTAACCACTGGTTTTCTCTGAATATGACAACAAACAGGCCTTATCAACCTTTTTAATTATAGCTTCAGCAGTAGTGTAATTTTATAGATTGCTCTTTTCAAAGTGGTCCTGATTATATCATTCTTTATTCCCCGCTTTCACTTGAGCATTTATTTAGTCATTTCCTAAACAATGGGCTGCTAAATATAAAGATACTGGTTAATCATCACATCTAGGAAGGAACAGATGCCTTTTAAAATAGCACATCATATTCTACAAATGCACTAACTTTGAAGATCCACATAATGGCTGTTAATTATAGGCTTATTTAAAAACTTTTTTAGAACTACAGAAATAATTTTTTTAAYACAGCAAATAGGATACATTTGGTGATAGATATGGGTCACTAAGATTTGCTATTAGGTCTTGCTCAGACATGCTGCAATGGAAAATCCATGCTCTGCTAAATGGCAGCAAACATTTGGATGAACAGAGGTGCAAATAATAGCATTTAAGCTACCCACTTCTCATCATTTACCTGAGCAGAAAATGTAGAGTTTATGTTCAGCGGCAGCCTGAATGAGACTGTCTGATAACCCTCATTGCTTTGCAGTCAGTCTCCAGAAAGCCTTGTTGCATTGCAGATGTGCTTATTGGCAGCTCCACAGAAGTACCCGCTTTCTGTTTCTAATATCAGTTTGAGCTCCCATGAAACAATATCTTGTCTTGCTGCTAAGATGTCATGCTGACTGCTATTCTGTGCACATTCAGGGGGAGTGCCATGAGTAAGGGAAATAGAGCAGGCCAGGCCTCAGCACTTTGGCTTTTAATGGTTTATGCTAAAGAAAAGAAGTTAAAGGAACAGATTTCCTCATTCTGTTTCATGTCTAGATCTGTGAGAAGATGCTTTCCAGTGCACATTGACTTGATAAAATCCCAGAGGTGAAGCTCAGGGACTGACTTACCAAAGTAATATGTAATTGACAATTTTCTTCTTTTAGTTATTTTTCCCAAATTAATATTGAAATGGAATATTTTCTAAGGTCTATATTCAAAAGTTCTGCAGATAGTACAAGCCAAGTGGCTTTTAAAGCTCAGAATGGGCAGTTTGTTTACACTTTTAAAAATCATTTAACCCTAACTAATGTTTTAGAACTTTTTTGTTGTTGTTATCTTCTCCCAATCCCCACCATTGCATTTTCATTGCCTATGAGTAGCATTTTGCTTGCTCCTTCTAGAATTTGCTGGATTCAAGTGGAATACATATATATATATATAATACATATATATATGTATTATATATATATATATATGGAAGCTTGTGTCTCAGTTCCCAGTACTCTTGATATCTGTAAATGGTACTTCATTATGCATGACAAATTTCTTCTGTACAAAAAAGTCTGACTTCAAGAACTGAACTCTCTGAAAATGTAACTAGCCATGATAGTGCTGTGCTCCTTATCAGCAATCTGATAATCTGCTTTTCCTGAAGTTTGATATAATCCTGATGAATTCTAGAGAAACATGCAATTATACACATACATCATAAACAGTGAACATGTATGGTACCTTAAGGTTCATTATTAAAATGTTGATTTAACTTCTCATTCTGATAGTGGCTAGCCAAAAATCTTAATGCAAAAGAAATGTTACCTGTATTAGCATTCCTCTACAAGATATTATAGTCATACTGTTAGCAGAACACCTATTGACTGTTACAAGAACAAAATATATTGATAGGCTATTACACTTATCTGTGTTATGCAGACAGCAGGCTATAATGCTACCTTGGAATTTTATTTCCTACATAAATGTAAAAATCCTTTTTCAAAAAGTGTTTACTCTTTCTACTTTTTTTTCTTTAGAAGCTTATTCCAGGATCTTACTGCTTTACTACTTTAATGGTTAGGAACCTTCTCATAATTTTCATCAAACTGGATGAAAATTTTAAATATTAATTTGAAAAATGACAAAAAAAAAATCTGTTCAGTGCAGAAGGTATTGATATCTACCTTCTTTCTTTTGTATGTGTGASCATCATGATTTCCATGTGTTTGACTCCTTTTTGATATTCTAAGTTTCTGAAATAAGCATATAGRGGCATCCTGTCACAAGATGACTGGAAGAGTTTCTATCCTATATGTTTATATCTCCTTTCCCTTTAGAGTGTCCCACACCTTGTGCAGGAACTGCTCACCTGCTCATGAGAGCACTACTTATCTGCCACAAATCAGTTTCTCATTTTCAAGCAAGCAGATCCCTGTATTACCTTGTGTTGCTATTCCGGACCATAAGTGTAGCAGTTCAGCAATTTTCCTCCTAAAAAGGGAGCAACAAACAAGTGGAAACTGTAATAGCTCTTCCAGACAAGCTCGCACTTGTAAGTCTCGCTTGGAAATTTTGTGTGATTTTCTATATCAGTTCCTCTCATTTAATTGGAGACTCTTCATTTTTGTGAAATTATCCACAAAAATAAAGTTTAAAAATAAAGTTAATAAAATAAAGGAAAACAAAATGAGATCAGAACTGTCTCCAAAATTACCTACATTTGTAGATAAATTGTAAATTAACTGGGCAAGAAATACATTAGCTACAGAAAATAATGAATCACTCATCAGAATTGCAACAATCTAGATACTGAATGCCTGTAACTAATACTGACTAACCTGAGATCCAGGTATCTCAGCCTCTTCCTGATCCAAAGCCAATTCCTTTGTATTCTAAAATCATTTCTCTAGTTCATATGTGTATACATCCATGGCACAGTCCATGTGTGCCAGTATAGCAATATAATGAAGCCAATGATATTATCCCAACTTTGTATACTAAGTCGACAAGAGTAAGCARACTAAGTAGAGAGACAACTTTGTATGGAGGATTCCCATTTTTCCTCATTTTGCACATTCATGTAAATCAATGTAATGGATTTCAAATGGATGGAAATGTTCTTATACAAAAAGTTTGCATCCAGTTAACAAAACTAACACATCACACATATGCACTCTCTAGGAGACAAGAAGATCTATAATTTGAATGCCAAGACTTTCGGCAATGAATAATAACTTCTTCACCCACTTAAACCTCTTCCAGAACGTAACTTATCTAGCTCTCACCTCTAAAATTTTCCTTTACAAAAATATCCTTAGATCATTMCTCCCTGCTGAAAAACAGAATGCTTCCAAACTTTTGCCACTACCTGCCATGAGCTGCTTAAATATTTAGGAGACATAGTTGATCCATCAAAATATTTAGCCAAATGGCAAAACAAACTTATTTAACACCTAGCATGATGTGGAGCCAGGAATTTTAGTTTTCCATTTTTTTCTAAGCAGTATGTAAGCATTTTATTTATGAGGAATATGGTATATCCCTGCCATTGTAGTCTTTCAAATAGCTTTTTCTCACCTGAGAAAGTTTGCATGTAATATTTCTTCAAAAAGCTTGACACAGAAGATGATACCCAGAAAACATAACCTTAAAACATCATCTTGAATGATGATGACTTGAAAAGACTGCAMGAGAAAATAAGAGCATTTCCATGATAATCATTACAATTTGCAAATCATCCAAATTCAGGGAAATGACAGTCATACAATCAGATTGAGATTCAAATTGTGTAAGTCTCACTCTGCACAAGTGATCATTTGCAGGTAATGTTGGCATTCTGGATAGCAGTTTGAAAGCCCATCACATATCTTTACTTTGTGAGTGAAAGATCTAAAAATCAGTGACTGATTTATGTCAAAAGAAGAAGGCAGAACACATTTTTTTATCCAAATGCCAATGGGAGGGAGGGCAGAGAAGATGCTTTATTCATACCAGCCCATGTAGGCGGTTCTGCTGTGGTGGGGTAGCCTCCAGTCATGGAACACAGGCATTCTTTATTCTGAAATGCTAAATGATGGCCTTCCTGGAAGACATAAGAGGGATGAGTGTCTTGAGTGTGTTGCAGAGCTCTTGCAGAGCCATGCTTAGAGTGCTTGAAGGAATATTTAATAAATATTCACCATTACTAACAACCCGTGGATACATGGCACTAAAAGAGAATTCTTGCTGAAAAATGTATTCTGCCTTCTTCTTTTGACATGACCAGTCAAGTCGTATGAAGAAGCCTTACGAGGCTACCCATATCTGCTACGTACTGACTTACACTATTTTATCTGTTRAAGCCAACCATATTGATAACCCAGCTTGGTTCACACCAGTAGTAGACTCATAACTGCTCCTGAGCAAGTCAATGCTCTAAATGCTGCTCTAATCCTATTGTGAGTAAAACCAGTCCAGAGTTACAAAAGGGAGTCCAGAGGGAGGCCTGAGAGTGCACTTAACTTTTATAAAATATGCTCTTAGTTAAAACGCACACCTTCCTCACCTCCCGTAGTTGCAGTATCTCCCATTAGGTCAAGCAAAGTCTCAGCCATTATGAAGCCTACTGCTTGTAAAGGACTGGGAAGTTCACTTAAAACTTCCTTTGTGAGGCTGATTGAAGGTTACCTGACTTCCCCAAAGAACAGTAGAAAACATGGATGTCCTGTACTACTTATGGGCTGTCATGGCTCAGGTGTGTTCCCCACTGCCATGCTGAACAACTGTGAGTTTTCCTGGGTAGCTGCAAAGTAGCAAAGGTGCTCTTGGCTCCTGCAGCACTCCTTTAGTGCAGTCTTTAGAGCTTTTGAGTGTGTGTCTCCATGTTCACAATATTTAAAAGGTTTTATTCAAATATGAATCAAGTAGTTACGCAAGGGTAAAAAGGAAGTATTAGCACGGTTGAGGATCATAGAATCATAGAATCCTTAAGGTTAGAAGTGACTTTTAGAGGTCATCTAGTCCAACCCCCCTGCACACGCAGGGTCACCTAGAGCACGTGGCACAGGGCTGCGTCCAAGTGGGTTTGGAAGATCTCCAGAGAACTCCACAGAGGACTCCACAACCTCTCTGGGCAGCCTGTTCCAGGGCTCTGTCACCCTCATCATTAAGAAATTTTTCCTTCAGTTCCTGCAGAACTTCTGGTGCTTCAGTTTGTGGTCGTTTCCTCTAGTGGAGTRGCTGATAGCCCTGAGGGCTGTGCTGCCRTCCAGAGGGACCTGGACAGACTGGAGGRCTGGGCRGCGAGAAACCTCATGAGGTTCAACAGGGGCAAGTGCAGGGTGCTGCACTTGGGGAGGAATAACCCTGGACACCAGTACAGATTAGGCGTGGACCTGCTGGAGAGCAGTCCCGCAGAGAGGGACCTGGGTGTCATGGTGGACGACAAGTTGACCATGAGGCAGCAGTGTGCCCTGGTGGCCAAGAAGGCCAACGGGATCCTGGGGTGCATTAAGAAGAGCGTCTCCAGCAGGTCGAGGGAAGTGAGGCGACATCTGGAGTACTGCGTCCAGTTCTGGGCTCCCCAGTACAAGAGGGATGTGGAGCTGCTGGAGAGAGTACAGCGCAGGGCTACGAGGATGATCAGAGGCCTGGAACATCTGCCCTATGAGCAAAGGCTGAGAGAGCTGGGTCTGTTCAGCCTGGAGAAGAGGAGGCTGAGGGGGGACCTGATCAGCGTGTATAAATACCTCAAGGGAGGCAGTGAGGAGGAGGGGGGCGGCCTCTTTTCAGTGGTGGACAGTGATAGGACTAGAGGAAATGGCTTCAAACTGAAGCATCAGAAGTTCCACAGGAACTTAAGGAAGCATTTCTTCACTGTGAGGGTGACAAAGCACTGGAWCAGGCTGCCCAGAGAGGTTGTGGAGTCTCCTTCTTTGGAGATCTTTAAAACCYGCTTGGATGCAGCCCTGTGCCACGTGCTCTAGSTGACCCTGCGTGAGCAGGGGGGGTTGGACTCGATGACCTCTGAGGTCCCTTCCAACCTTCGGCATTCTATGATTCTATGATTCTAGTTCTGTCAGTGACCACCACTGAAAAGAGGCCGGCCCCCTCCTYCTCACTCCCTCCCCTGAGTTATTTATAGACACTGATCAGGTCCCCCCTCAGGCTTCTCTTCTCCAGGCTGAACAGGCCCAGCTCTCTCGGCCTTTGCTCATAGGGTAGATGTTCCAGGACCCTGATCATTTTCATAAAGATGTTTTGGATTTGTATACCATGATAAATACCAGTATCTGCACATGTAAAACTTCATCTTATATTCTAATGTATGCAGTAGCACTAAAAAACTGTATTTTCTTTAAATCTTTTTATCAAGGTAAAGGACATATTTTTTTGTATGTAAACTCGTCTGCCCAAAAGGAAGGAGACAGAGCAAGGATAATTACTACTAAATTCTTCCCTGCCAGCCTTGGAGTCTGTAGAGTTCGATTCTGGTTCTGGCTGTTTGCTTCTAGGCAAACAGGAGTCTTAAAGGTAAGAGAAAAAGCAGTTCCAATAAATCATCCTATAGCATTTGCATTTCTATGTCTAGCATGATCTAAATCTCAAAGGTAATATTAGCTGTACTTCATCACAAATTCACTGTTGATTACACCTGTGTACAATTTTGTTCCCAAACAGATCAATGGTGAAAATTTTGCGCTAGTCCAGATTCATTSAAAATCACCTTAGTAGAAAATCATATGTAAGTCAGCATAGCATATTTGTCTATTAGCATATTTTATTATTATACTTAAAACTATTGAGCACCAGCATAGTTTTTCTATCAGCATTTAACATAAAACAGAGGCAAATTCCAATATAAATTTCAAAAACAAGACATATATTAAAAGAGAAGCTTTAGACATATTACTGTCCCTATGTACAGAGAGTGTTTAATTAAAATAATTGGAAATAAAACATCTACCCATATGAATAATTACATGTCAAGCTTCCATAAAATTGTCTTCTTGACGTTTTTCCAAGCCTCCTTAATGGCCCAATTTTAAATTGTTACATACCTAGTAAAAACCCAAGCAGTGATGTGAACCTTTGGCAGRCAGCTCATTTCATATGGCTCACCGAATAAATGTCGTGTTAGACAGTCAATCATTTAGTGGTCCTAGCTATGCCTCCTATGTGTGGCAGTTTGTTAAATTCAGCAATTTACCACACATATGTGAAAATGCAGGTGATGTCRTTTTTACTACATGTGATGGAATATAAAACTTTGCATGTAGCATCAGCCTCCTGAATCAAATTWGTCTATATTGGAAATATGCAAGGATTTTGGGTTTGTTAGTGTTATTTTGTCTGGAACCAATAGTAAAATAAGGAATTTTGGACCACTAAGGAAGTTTAGATCACAGTTGATTCTATTTAGCTTTTGTCTGTTTCTCTGCCTCATATACACCCAATTGAAAAGGAGTTCAGCACAGTTTCATAGGATTATAATATAGTTCAGGTTGGACAGATCTTCAGGGTGTCTATAGTCCAACCTCCTGCTCAAAACAAGGTCACCTATGAGATCAGACCAGGCTGCTCAGGGCTTTATCCAGTTTATTCTTTAGAATTTCCAAGGATGCACATGCTTTCTGGTCAATCTGCGCTACTGCTTGACTGTATTTGAGCTGAAAAAGTTTCTCTTAAAATTCACTTGCAGAATTATATTACCTCATTCCACCTTTTCTCTAACTTACTTSAAGTAATTTTTCAGCAAGTTTCCTTCTTAGTTTTATCTCTACTACCTAATTCATTGAGACTGTGKGTATAGCAATAAAACAAATCATTAACAAAGAATACATGATATTACATGAAAATGGTATAAGCAGACATATTCTGTATAGATAGTGAATAAGAATGCTCAGAAATGTGTGTTCTCCAAAGATATTTCAGTTATTCAATATGAATTTTTAAGAAGTGTTTATACAACAATCTTATTTGAATATATATTTTAAAATACTGCTCTATATTCTTTCAAATTTACATTGTATTCCCATAGTTTGCATGTTAAGATTAAGAAGACAAAACAGTAGGTAAAAGTCAAGAGCAATTTCAGCCTAAGTAGAAATAAAAAACAATTGATCGTTATGGGTATTTCACTTTTTTCATGCAAACTTATTTTCATGTGATGTATTTCATCGGCAACTCTTTTTGTTATTTAATCAAGAATATAAATGAAACATAGTCATTTGACTCAAAAAAAAAAAAAAAAAAAGAATAGCAAAAAAACTCCTAATTTAAAAAGCAACAGCTCGGTGAAGATTTTTGCTCAGGTTGCAGTAGAGACAAAAAAAAAAGATTTGAATTCAAAATATACACTACAGAGGCAGAAGGTATTCAGATACAGGTAACTAGAATGACCTAAGGCATAGAGCATCTGTACAGAGAAAGAAGGGTGAAAATAAGGAAGGATGTCTTGGTACAGAAAGTAGACAACAGTAAAATAACATAAAATAACATTTTTAATAGAATAAAAAGGGGAGAGGAGGTCAGTTCTTTTCCCCAAAGAGGGAATATTCACTGAGTACAAAAGGAAGATCTGGAGTGCTTCTGTGTTCACAGTGCGTGGACTTCACTTCCAGAATATTATTACCATAAGCTTTTTAATTTGCAATAAGATTACTAAGGCATAGGGTATTATTATTTTTTAAGTATACCATGTTTATAGCTCTTGCATTAAAATACAAGGGTAGTAGTTAAAAGAGATCTGAATACTGATACTTTGGGACATCAGCCAACCATTAGCTAGCAAACAAATCAAGTTATTTCATAATGTTTTAGTACCAAGAAATGTAGCTTTTCTTAGGAGTATTTGGTAACAGCCTTTGATGGGAGAGTTATCTCATTACAGCACTAATTACAGGRCTTGTATGAGGTATTAATATGCTCTGAATAAGAGTAGCTTTAAATATAAATATTTTATTATGTTATCGTACAAGTGTAAATTTAAAAAATGTATTTATCTTTACTATTTGGCAGCTAATTGTATGTAAAGACAGTAAGAGAGGATTTTCAGCAAGAAATGAAGTTTATTTTAACATGTTTTTAATTGCAGGGTCACATGTTTTTAATTACATTGTCACCTGTACAAAGAGATGGAAAACAATCAGTTTTCATGCAGCTTCAGCATTCCTTCCCTTTAGGTTTACTTCAGTAGCTTGTCATAAAACGGAAATTAAAACTAAAATTAATTCCTGATGGGATAGTATAATTCTCATACACTGTTTTTTTTTCTGCCTTGATGTTTTTAATCCTAAGAGAAATTGCTACAAACTGAGGTGCAGTAATAATAAATATAGCTTTTTTATTACCTCAAATTAATTTTTAAAGAAACAAATAGATTATAACTTTTTAAAGTGCTTTCCTAATGTGACAGTGAATTTTGATACAATTTTTCTAATTTATTTGTGGACTTCAGAGAAACAAAGTTCATTTTTCCTCTAGTGTCCTTCAGTCCAGTAAGATGTGTAGCGATGGAGTCTGTGGGAGCTCTACTCAGCTGATACTAGCGCAAGGTACCTAATAAAGTCAAAGTATGAGAAAAGATTCTCCTGCTTCCTTGACTGGAGGTTAAGGAGTATGCTGTAGGAGGATTGGAAGACATATCTTTTATTTTGCAGCCTTCAGATCTGCGTTGGCTTTTTAGTTATAAATCAGTTAGTTAACTTTCCAGATGGATTATAGTACTTCGCAGCATGCCATCAGCTAGAGTCAGGGAAGATCAAGATAAAAATGTATTATCTTGAAGAGTCAGCACGAGGGCAAAGAATAACCAAATGCAAATGCCTAGACAGAAAACAATGTTTTATATTCCATGGTGTTCGAAAGTAAATACATTCTTAGCCCAAAAATGAAATAGAAGGTGAAAAAAGAGAATTCAGAGGTCTTTAACACAGAGAATATGCCACAGAGAATTAGATCTGAGTCATGATTTTAAGACAGGGAAATAGAATTTGCTAAAGAATGCAGTTCACATACRGACTATAAATGAACCAGCTTGCAATAGCATCTTGGAGAAAGACCAAGCAGCAAGTACTAAAGCTTCCCTCACACATTCACTTTATGGAGATTATCATGATGAATTCTTCTTAAAATCACAATGAAGTGTGTACTGGGGTATCTTCAGTCTTGAACATTTCACTTTGATGTAAATGTTGTTGTAGGTGTAGCTGTATTTCTGTCGCTTTCTGCTCTTTATGATCTGGGACAGGTATGCAACCTAGAAATGAGGAAAATTCCAGAATGAGGAATGGATAAGCACAGTGACTAGTTACTACAACATGTGATTACTTTAAATTAAAATGATGGAACTATAGGAATATTATCAGTATTGCCAGCAACTCCATAAGCATTACCTGTAGCATGGTTTTCCCCTGGTCGGCTTGGTTTTCACTGCAGATTTCATTCATTATATATTTTATTTATAATGGCAAGTTTGTTCCTCCTTCCCATGTTACAACTACACTACCAGGTTAGCTTGTATGCAATTCATACTGTGTACTGTATTTGTGTAGTTATGTTTGTTCAGGGACAGATGTAGCAGTGTCTGGAGGCTCTTTTGAAAAGGCCAGCAAAAATGCTGTATACAGCACTGAACGTTTACTTAGAAAACACTTGACATGGTGTTGACCCTGGTGAAGAATATGGTGTTGCAATACATTCAATTTCTGTGAGCRTAATTTGAGAGAGAATAAGATCTCTATTGTCAACTAAAGTAACAGACTCCCTGTGCTTCCCAATTTTCTGAGCTCCATTGTAATCTCATTTGATTTTGTTTATGTTTCAATTTAGATAGTATTATCTAGAAACTGCAATTGCAAAAAAAAATATAATCTGCATAAAAAGGCCACAGCTCCTTCCCTGAGGTGGTTGTGACTTGTAGTAGTGAAGTGACAGGATTTAGATATTACAGGAGGCAGAAAATGTGATGGAAATGTGCAAGAAAAAGTGGAACAGAACCAGGAACGAGCCTGAGGTTTCTTATGCACCACTTCAGAGTTTAACACRAAATTCTGTTTCCACAGGTTACTTATATTTTGTTTTGAGAAATTGTATATTCGATTTAAATTTGAGTCAAACAACTGAAGACAAAAACACATAAATTAACACAGGTTAACTAATCTGTAATAATTGGATGTCTTCATGCTCTTGGTAAATATGAGTTAAAATGGAAGGGGAAGAAGAAGGGAAGAAATATAAAATTAATTTGCATCTATGAGGACAGAATCCAGTATAATGTAAAACCATCCCAGACCTATTGGCCAGTATACAGTAGGCTTCATGATGGGTATATTGGTTTTACYGAGTGTGAGCTGAATGCTTAGGCTGTACATACACAGGAAAATTCCATGTTCCATATGTTCAGCTTGCACATGATGTGGTTTCTCTGCATATAGACAGAACTACTCCAGCAAGCCAGAGGCCTTGGAATCTATGCCATGATAAACTTCAGCAGACTAATGATAAGGGATGGAAAAGGCCAACTAACTAACCTCCGTGCATGGGTCACTTAAATGCCCAGTTGAAGGACTCTTAACTCTGATAATTGTCTTCAAATATTTTCAGTTCTTTCCTCTTTCCCTAGCAGAGTTTATATTGTGTATCTATGAGACTTTTCAAGGAGATATATTAAAAACTATAGTTACCTCAATATTCTCCTTACAAAAATACTATCACTATAAGATATAGTAATAGCTAAAGCCAAAGGAACTGACACTGTTACATACTGCAAGATTTGAAATCATTGGGGCTGTAGTATTTCATAATTGATAAGATAGGGAATGGTTGTATTGACACATACAGATGTTGCAACATAATTCTGTCTGTATATAGAGTTATTCTAATGAAGAGATTGAGCTTACTAAGGACCTGAAACCTGATAATGAGTGCTSTTTGTTTTTGTGATTTGAGTCAACTATTTCTTCTTCTTCACAGTTTCTTCTCACTGTAGACATGCAGAACACATGCTTTTTAAAAGATGAGGTGCTGGAAGGTAGCTGTTACACAACCCAGTAACAGAATGTCAGGGCTGACTAAATTAGATCCAGATGCTGTTGTGCCTAATTTAGGTTATTGTACATCAGTCTGCTTGCTGCTCTCCTTCTCAAAAAAAAAAAAAAAAAATCCAGATGCTGTTGTGCCTAATTTAGGTTATTGTACATCAGTCTGCTTGCTGCTCTCCTTCTCAAAAAAAAAAAAAAAAAAAAAAAAAAAGTGCAAAACTCTCTGGGCATTAGAGCTATTTTAGGCTATGAAACAACATCTATAAAGTATCTGATTCAAGGTGCCATGCGGGTTTTTAGCTTATCTGTCCTTGTAGATTGGTTAGGAGATGGAAAGCTTTGTGATTTTACAGACTATCAGTAGAGATTTAAGGTTAACATTTTCTCAAGTCTTCTATTTTGTATTTCTTTGTATTCCATCATTTCACTGAGAGGCTCAAGTGGGAATCTGAACGCTCCAGCATCAGTGGATATTAGTCTCAAAGCTTAAGAGAATGATTATATTGACAGTAAGGAAGAGAAGATAATGAATCCAGTTGTCTGTTCCTTAAAGGAATAACTATCATCTGGAATGGATGGAATATCTCGACTTTCCTTAATCAATTGTTTTTCACTGTTTCTGACTTCATTGAGATTGCATAAGAATTTTTGAGACCCTAGTGGGAAGAGAAACTATCTATTTAATCTGTGGGTTGGCTGTGAGTGGCATTATTTTATCACTTGTTTTGTTGTGAATTCTTTTGTTGTTGTTCCAATTACTTTTGCTGCTTGATTTTTTTTTAATTTATCATATTTCTTTTTATGCTGTTGTTTTGTATGTCTGTACTAATTAACAAACACTGCCTGAAATATTATTATAAATTGCTTGTTTTGTCTTTCGTTGTCTAGATTATAGACTGAAATTCCTACATTCTGAACCTTTTGTTTTTATCTTTAAAATCTTTACTCAGTCTAACCACTATGAGAGAGTCACTTCTTAGAGAAGATTCTTCTCAGTCTTTACCTCAATACGTAGATGAATTTTGGATTATATCTTTACTCATTAGCATCTATACATCAGGCCAATAAGCTTTCCCATTGTATTAGCAGTGTTTTTTTATTTTATTTTGCTTTAGGAAAACTGTAAGAAACTGTACTACTGGACTTAGGCTGTGTTACTTAATCTAGTATTACTCAACTGTTTCATAATATTGTTTCATTTGGGTTTCATTGTCAATAGGTGTACACAGTTGAAGAACATGGAATGGATATTCTTATGTGGTCTTCTAGTAAAAATGAAGAGAACAAATGGATGTATGCAAATGTGCTCCTATCCAGCAACAGCCCTTTCAGGGTTGCTTTTGAAGCTGAAGTGGGGTGGAGAGAATCTATGGAATTTGCTCTTGATGATGTATCTTTCACCCCAGAATGTATTGATGGAGGTATGTTATTACACAGCTATCTRCAGTACAGTGAAATGAGGCTTACATGTTTTCTTTTCGGTGCACAGATGAAAATGATGCATTTCACATTTTGACTCATACCATAGTTACAACATCTCTACTTTTTTTTCTTTTGAAATAGCTACAGTATAGTTTATCCTTTCACTGAATTCCTAACAATGTAGAAAATCAATGAGCACTGCACAATCATGCAAAAAGGTAATTGCTTTCCAGTGGAAAGAAAAGTGTGTAAAGGAGTAAAATATCAAATTTGTCTTGTCTGATGCATATGACAAAATCTTAACTTTTTTTTTTTCCCCCTAGAGGAATGGATATATTGTGTCTAGCAAAGGGATTCCCAGCTAGTTCTCAGTTTGAATGCAGTGTCTGAATAAAGATRTATGCCTGTGGATGGCAGAAAACAGTTTTGTCTTAAAACTAACATTTGAATGTTAATAATAACACCAATTATAGCAGCTCATATTATCACTGTCACTGATGTCCTGTGAGTAATTTTAAGAAGCATCTTTAAGAGGGATTATTGTCCCTCAACTGGAATAGTTTTATTTTGTTTGGAAGTAGCTGTGTTTGGGAAAAGGAGGGTTTTATGTACTCATAAAACAGTTGCRCACAATTATTTAGAAAAGAAAATGATATGTTCTATGTGCACTTTTCATAAGATATTTCAGCAGCATAAAAAATTTACTGTGCTGTCAGATGCTTTAAGAATTTCCACTCTAACTTTTGCTACAAAAGCTARGTGACTTGAATTGTGTGAAAAAGTTACTTAAGTTGTATTGCCCYGTGACACTATGTTTACTCTGCAAGAAAGGCTATGTTTACACTGCAACTTACGCTACAAGTCAGTGATACAGTTTCAGAAGAAAAACATGTGAGTATATTGGCAAATGCATATGAATATTAGCCATGCTTCACTTAAAGRAGTCATGAGGGGAAAAGTGAAGAAGAAGCTTTTTTTATTATTATTATTATTTTCCAGATATTTTTTCATAAGGAACAATTAGAAATTACAATGGATAAACAGAAGGCAATACAGATCTTACAACAAAGTTCTGAAACAATATTTATTTCTATTTATACACCTCTAATATTCAGATAAGATWGCTCCTGTATGAATTAGTTATCATGCTGTTTAAGACACATTTTTTAATACTGTGATGATTAAGCAGGTTTCTGGAAAATTAACCACACACTGATTAAGGTTTAAGGTGAAATGTATGCTAGGTAGGTGGCACTTGCTCAGTCTCAAGTTAAACAAAAAAATCGATTGCTTATGTTTTCTCAATAGTAGGTTCAAGCAAATGCTATTTAGAAATGCCATTCAAGAAGTTGCAAGCATACATAAGCAATTTCTTGTTCTGTCCTTATTACGTTATTCATTATTCATATCCTGGGAATTACTTAGACAGTTTAATATCAAATACAGCACTATAGTAGAGAAATTTTCAAGTGATATACTTTTAGTACCTGTGATTAACTGCAATTCCCATATCTCTACTCCAACATTTTACATAAATCAAATTGCTATCTTTGAATGAAACTTATACTATGATAATTTATTATGAACCAAACATGAATTCAAAGATAGGAAAAAAGATTTTCCACAGAACATTTGAGTTAAGGTGTCCTGAAATAATCATCACTATAGAAATAAGGTATTTTTTAAGAAGGAGCTTTTTCTAAGTGCTTTATTTTCCCCAGATTTTTTTTTTTTTTCAGTTGCAGAATACATACAGGTTTTCTGTATACATCCTAACTGGCATATCATAACAAAAGTATTATGAAAAATGATTAAAGTTATATTGGTTTCTTGTGGTTTGTCAGGGAAGTCAGGAAGGCAGACAAGGCTCACCTTATCTAAATTCAGCCTCTAAAAATAAATCACATAGTCTAAACTTGTCATAGGCTCATTTTCCAGCTGCAGAAGAGATAGATATCTTCAGGAGACAACTTATTCAGTTCTAAGATATCCTAAGGTATCTGAGGTTCCATTCTAATCAGTCTGGAATTAGTTCTCACAAGCTGCAGTATTTATATTTTTAAGATAGAAATAATAGCTTATCTTGTTCTATCCAGCATTACAACATTATTTTTAGGTGTGAAAAAAAAATGCATCTTCCCTGAGACAATTGACTTGTTTAATAGAAATGCAGGACATTTATATTTGTTTCACTAGTATGGTTCAGACCTTTTCTACACTTTTTAAGGTGAATTCTAGAGAAATAAGAAGGACCTACACATGAATTATGTATTGAAATAATACTTTTTATATGTCCTAAACTTATGCTTTTATATGAATGAAATAAGTTATATTATCCTCAAAATTAATTCTAAGAACAGATAATTCAGTAGTCTACCTATGCAAATCTTCTCTCCTGGTGTGGCCCATGGAAAAGTATTAGAATGGAGGAAGGCTATAACAAATGCATCTCCAAAAATCGTTCACAGTCTCTCTTAATTTGGTCCAGGGGCTTTCTGAAGTTCTGAAGGTGGTGTTTTTTGATGGTGCTTGCTTAATTTCTCTTATGTGAATGAGCCATTTCTCTCTGAATGCACATAAACTCTTAGGCATTATTAGGTAATCATGGAGGTAACTGGTGGACCTTGGTTGCAGAAGGTCTTTTTAATGCTTTTACTTCCTATTAAGATTCCTCCATTGGATCCCTTTTCCTAACACTAGGTTGCCTCTCATCTTCCTCTCATTTAAGACCTTTGCTTGTGTCAGAGGATGGAATCTTCTAACCTACTGTTTTTTCTTCAATAYAGGCTTCCATTGGTAACCTTCGGCCTGCATTAAATATCCAGTCCTAGTTTCATCCTCCTCCTCAATCCTGCTGTTTCCATGGTTCCAAGTTCCACTAATTCATCTCTTGCTCCTCACTTAGTGAAGCATCCTATTTCATCGTGTTTTCATTCCATTCTCACATACCTCTGACTCCACCAACCACCCCACTGCTCTGTGTGCAGCCTGACAGTTCCAATAGTTTCCTCCAACATCTACCCCCTCYTTCAGTTTCATAGTGACTCCTACTCTTATCCCAAGTGGGTTTTCCAAATCCTCAGGTAGCCTCCTAATACTCTGTGGTATGATCTCTCTAGACGAATGATCTCCAGATACTATTACTTACCTGTTGACATTCCTTTCGTGTAATGGTCTTGTACTGCCCTGTGAAGAGTCCTGTACTAATAACCCTTGCTCACCAGATAGGCTAACACAGTGCTTGTAGAGAGGCAAGAAAACCATATGAAATCTGTATGCTAAACCATAGCTTAGGAGGAAATTTGGCTTTTGGCTGTGGCTTTTTAAAAATGTGCTTGTTGRAGGGCATCTATATCTACTATTATTTCCTTAATAATAACTGGTTCGGAGTAGTCACTTAGAACTTCAGTCAGCAAAATTTGAAGATACTACCTGTGAATAGTRCTAAATCATCGCACCTTGTAAGGGGAAAGTTCACCTTGCCTTTTGTACAGATATTCAAGAGAGAACATTTTGCTTTAACTGAACGGGTGAGAAAGTTTACTTACTCTACTGCCRGGAGTACTGATTTTGCTGTCATAGAATCATAGAATCATTATGGTTGGAAAAGACCTTAAGGATTATCAAGTCCAACTAAGATACAGGTCTTGGGACCAATTGCTCTGCTGCTCCCCTGCAGCTTCAGAAAGCAATAGAAAGCAATAGCACTGGCGGAACTRGTTTCCCATATTTATTCGAAAACACTTCAGCATAAAATGTATTACCCAAAGTACAGGTTTAAGTATTCACCCTTTCAGAAGACAGCTCTGCTGCTGAAAATTTTTCCTCTCTATTATTTTTTTTTTCAGTCACTTTAATTATGCTAGGTTTCCAGAGGTAACATGCTCTAAATAGAAACAATCACCATTTAGCTGGTTGGGAGCTCTAAGCAGTAAAGCATTACCAACAGCTCTAATTCAGATGAGGTTTTTATTTAAGTCGTTAGCCTCCATTAGCCTTGAGAGTGTCTCCAGACATGAGAAAGTTCTGAGCATTTGAACAAAATGTTATGAAGCTAGACTCTGCCTTAATGCAGAATTCCAGCATAACACAGACTCTAACTCACATCGAACTAACTGGCGAATGAAATGTAGTCTTACCACTTTTCAGAGTCTGTTGTTTTCTACTGATAAAGGTGTAAGAAGATTTTACATTCCTCACTATAACTCAGAAAAAATGATACAGGAATTATGCCTTTTAGCAACTGAAGAACTTAGATGTTATCCAGTTATAACCATCTCCTTATATATCTTTTTTAAATGAACAAGAGCTTTATTTTTAAAAGTCAAAAAACACCGCTTCCATTCTAATTTCAGAGGGACCAAGAATACTGAAGTATTGCATCAGATTTTGTATTCGTTAATATCTTTTTTCATAGTAGTTCAGCTGAAAATAGGAAGCATCACAACTTTTCTGAAATCCCAACATTAAACAGAAGATGCTAAATATCAAGCTTTAGTCTGCTAAAGTAAATAAGAACGCTGTGTTTCATCACTCCTACAATACTGAAGAAACAAATTAGAGAGTGGAAATCTGCTTAGTTTAAATAGTGATATATTTAGTTAAAATATTTTCACGTGTTTGAGAATTTTCTCAAGAGAAGATAAATAGTAATTATATTTTTTAAATTGGTGATAAATTATCTGGCTAAGTCTCACACAGTCTAATTAATAAATTGACTTACATGTTTTTCTGTCAACATTGATTCAGATTTTTATCCATGGACATAAAACTCAATGCGATTAATATTATGACAGTATATTAGATTTGCCATAACAACATTAGGCTTGTCGTAGCTACTAGAGTAAACTAACTTTATTTAAATGGACTGATCTAATACTGAAGTATATCTAAATTTTCCTTCTTTATGAATTTTCATGGCAATTTGTAATTTTGTCAGTGTCATAAAGAATGTTAAATGCTATTGTGATCTTTCCGGAGATTAGCCAAGCAAAATATTTGTGCTTGTACAAATCTGTTGGAAAGAGGTCAATGTCAGTACAAAGCCATCAGTGACTGCTCTCCAACCTTTTCACACRGGGAAATTCTCAGCTCGGCTTTCTGTAGCAACAATTTTTCATGAACTTTTGCTTCTTCCAAGCAAAACAAGGAAGTGTTTTCAGTTATGAGTAATTAATTTTTTTATATTTTRTTTTATTTAGAAAAGAAAATTAACCCTCTCAGTTCATATTTAAGATGTTTGAGGTGCATCTTGCGTATAAACAGGAGTTCACTGTGCAGATTTGAGAATCTCATGTGAGCTTTGCCACCACCAAAGTATGACTGTACTTTTAGTGTTTAGTATTAACATTGGTTAATGAAATAATCAAGTCTGCAGAAAACAAATCCAAATGAGCTTGTGCATATCTGCTTTTCAACTTTTCTTAATGCATTTTTCATTTCTGTTTTGTATTTTTTCTTTATTTGCTTTCTACTTCAGTGTTGTGTCAAGTATTTTGCCTTTTTTATTTTTTCTTATTTCTCTATTTTTTTCTTTTGTTTTCATAGACTACTCTTTATCACTTTATCACCTTTCTTTTCAGGTTACTTTATTTTAGAGAGTTTTCTACTCCTGTGCCTTTTTTTTTTTTTTTTT